>NC_092207.1:19753302-19790368 GCF_043381705.1 Parasteatoda tepidariorum
AGAACATTCCCCCCCCCCCCTATATTAACAGCTAGAGCTCCAATACATGTACAATATTACTAACATCACATAAAATAAAGTCCATCTAGTTTCCAAATTAAGATATTTTTCCCCACTTATATTCACAGCTATATCTACAATGCACATACTACATTACTGACATCTTATAAAATATAGTCCACCTAGTTTCCAAATTAAGATATTTTTTTCCATCTACAATCATAGCTATGGCGACAATGCATATACTATATTGCTAACATCACATAAAATATAGTCCCCCTAGTTTACAAACTAACATATTTTTTCCCCACTTACATTCATAGTTAGAGCTCCAATACAACTAAAATCAACAACCAAAAGAAACGCTCACAAAAGAATTAGCACATCAGCAAGCAAAAGAATGCAATTACTTTATCTACTTTTCCTAGGGTAACTACCTAGGTCGGTGCCTCCTGACGTACTCAATTAATGACGTCACCAATTGCACATTTATGTTGTAAACTAACGTTCAATTGCAAGAAAAAATGCATTTTTTTTACCTGCCCAGTTTGAGAAAAGCAATAATTTTTTTTGATGAAGGTCATTTTAAAGGTCACAATGAGTTTTACATACAGTATTTCTTTCGTGTTAAACGGGAGAAATTTGTTTTAATGTTCGTATAAAACTATGGAATTATTATGATTCCCAAATATAACATAATGGAGAAATTGTGAATTCGTATTCAGGGTAAATTCATGTGTAGCGTTTTCGTCTTAACGAGGTTCAACTGTTTTTTGAAAAGTTACACCTACACTAAGTTTTTTTAACTCAAAAAAATATGCAAAAATTGAGAAAGATTAATTTATTTTAATCATATTTACCCTTGTCAAAAAAATAGCCAATTCGGTGATTATTCAGAAATTTTTAATTTTTTAAAAACATTACAATTTTTAAAAATCAAAATTTCGGTGACTATTTATAAAGTTAAATTTTTTTATATATTAAAAAAAATATTAAGCAAGTTAAAAATCGCTAAAAAATTCATAACACTATTCGCTAAAATTTATTGTTTCATATAACAACAAAGTCTTCGAAGAACACTGGTTGAGAAAGTGTTGGAAATAAGCGTGTCCAAAAATGGCGACAGATAGTTTGAACTTGGTGTTTGAGAGTGCGGCCCCATTCGGCATAAGGAAGTCTCTTTATGGCCATCGATTGACACTTATTGAAAAGTGTAATGTCGCGACTAATGTTTTCTCTTTGGAATAAGATTTCGGAAAAATGTTTCTTCCCCTTCTCTCACCTGCTGATCTTCTAAAATTATCATCTCTTTCTCCTTCTTTTCCAGAATGTTTATGTGCATTTGTATATACGCATACATATATATTAAAACTTTCTTTCATTTATTTATTTATTTCACGGGCAGAAAATGGGGAAAATGTACCGAAAATATCCCTAAGAAGGAATGTGACACTGATGACGTCACAAGACATGGAGAGGGGGAAGAAGATTTTAATTATGGAATTAAAAAAAAACCCTTAAAATAATAAATTTTTGACGAAACAAAAATGTCATAGTACATAGTCACAGCATGATGGCTCTGTCGTTAAAGGACTTAGCTGTCCTTGAGAACTGGGGTTAGATTCCAGAAGGTGGCTTGAAGGTCGTACAGTTTCAGATTCATATGCACCATATTATCTGAGAAGTAAAGGCTGTCTGTGAGCAATGCCTGCATTATTCCATTGGTAATGTAATTTTAGAGCCATAACCACCCTGAATCCCTGGCTCACAATGGGCTGTTGCGGGAAAGCTTTAATTGACGTTTTGTTGAAATACGTTCAGCTATAATGATCTTGATGATTTTTTCAATCAATAAATGTCAGTTAGGCCGGGATAGCCTGGGTGGTAGGGTGCTGGGCTCATGTGCAAGAGTTCGTGGGTTCGATCCCTGCTGGCCGAAGACTCTCCGTGTAGTAAAAGATGACTGATGCACGCCAAGACTGTCTAATCACAAAGACTACGGAGTTGATCATTAGTAGTCGTAAACCCGAAATGGGTCGGCTGTTCAACGACGGATATATATAAAAAATATGTCAGTTACGTTATGTTGAATTTATTTAAAATAAAGTTATAAAGAAAATATTTATGATATCAAGTTATTACAAACAATCACTTTGACTAGAAAAGTTGTTTGTTGTTGTTGACGTATGCCTGTTTAGGCAGATGGGATGCAATTGTTCTTGTTTTCCAGTGGCGCCATCTATGGCCAAGAATTCGACTTCTGCCACACCCATACCTCATGCCCGTTTACAGGACGGACCCATTCATACATCCATTCATTCATCCACAGATCATAATTTTGACCTGAATCAGAGAACGATCTATCTCCAAGCCAGTACCCCCAGAGGTTTGATTTTTTGGGAACATGGAGGACTTTTGCGACTCGACAGTTTTAACGTGCATCAGTCACTTTACTACACGGGGAGTCTTCGGCTGGCTGGGTTCGAACCCACGAACTCTCGGACATGGGTCCTGCGCCCTACCGATCAGGCTATCCCAAGCCCGACTAGAAAAGTTAATATTTTTGTAAAAACTTCTTGAAAATAATTTTATTAAAGTTAATATTTCGAAGTCCAAATCACCGAATCACCTCTAAAAGGACATTTCATTCCATTTGGAAGGTGATTACGACACCCCTTTTCCATAAGTTTCTCCAAACATTGTGTGTTGATAAACAATTGATAGAAAAATAGTTATATTTTTCACAAATCTTGCCATAAATCACAGATGAAAATTTATCGATGCAATTCCAATAGATTGTTAATGTGCAAACCATTAAATAGGTTCTACACTTATTGTTGCTCTCATGCTTCTGAGACCCTAATCATATCTAATAGTAATGAGAGAAGAAACAAATCACCGTCATACTCATCCGAAGACTTGGAGAGTGATAAGGAATTGCAAGATTTTTTGGAATCGATAGGTGTTAATTTATTTTGGGTAAAGCGTATTATATAGTAAGAAAAAAAAACTCAACACTTTTGAATGATGGCTTTTGGTCTAATGATCGGATTTTCGCGTTTCAAGACTCAATTTTAATGGTTTGAGAGCATAGCCTTAAATATGATATTTAATTAAGGGGTGACGATATTTAAGTCAAAGTCAGACACAAGACCCACTTTCTTTGAATAAACATACTTTTTTTCTCTCGGGGAATTCTTGACATTTGAAACATGGAGATCAACCACAATTTAGAAAATCTAAGTTTGTTCACCTTTAAAAATCCTTCTGGATCTAGAGCCAGAGGAAGACCTCCAAGCAGATGGCTGGATGACACTGCTGAAGATCTCAAAGTAATAAAGATTAACAACTGGTAAAAAGTCGCCATGGATTGAAGGTTTGGAGGCTGCGCGTGGTTGAGGCAGCCAAGGCCTGCAAGGGGCTGTCGTGCTGAAGAAGAAGAAGTTTGTGCAGAAGAACAGTCGATCAATTTAAATTTTCGATATTCGAATAATCGGGTGTAGCCGCAATCTGGTTTCAATAATTTAGGTAGTTGAAAGTTTGGACCCCTTATTGTTAATCTCAATTTTTTCGTTTTTCGTTATATCTAAAAAACTTTTTGAGTGAATCGAAAATTTTTTTGCTCACGATTACTAAAGTCAGTTAATCCAGAGATAATTCCAAATAAAATAATAATATTTAATAATTAATTAAATTTTTTTATTAATGTAATTAATAGTCAAAAATATTTTTAAAAAAAATAAGATTTGCAAATTTTATCATCAATTTTAATGCAATTACAAATGACAAATAGTGAAAATTTGAACAACATAAGTCGAATTGCTTTCGATAAATCGAATTTAAACTATATAATTTTTTTTAAAAACATAATTTGATGACTGAACTATTCGAACGATTTTGTACAATATTTGTATTTTTAAATTTAAAGTTAAATATGATATAAAATATGTATTCAATTCAAAATTTTTCAATTTTTATTAAATAAACTGATAAAAATTATTATTTACAACAATATTTTTAACTTATTTATTATTGATTATTATTTTTAACTCATTTATTTTGTAAACGATGATTACAACAAGTTTTAATACTCAGCAAATGCAATATTTATCATAAACTTTTCAGTTTTAAAAACTTTACTTCTATATCACTAATAGACAACAATTCTTAATTCCTCTCTCTCTTTCTTTAATCAAGAAAACCATTAAATCTAATTATAAAAAATAAATAGAAGTGCATGTGGGTACATAGAATAAAAAAGGTAACTCAACGGAAGAGGAAAAAAAAGAGAAAACCTACAAAGTGTAAAGCGAAACACGATCACCGTGATTTCCCTTTCAACCAGAAAACTTTACTCCTAAAAAAAAGAAGGGAGGGAATATTTCTTAGTTTTTCCCCCCTCCTATAAGAAAGAAACATGATTCGCATCTAGACGAGGTAAAATCAGACGTCAATTGGTGGCTAGGAATTATTGAATAGGTCTTTAAATTGGGTCGTCACATGGTTTTGTTTTCCTACGTTTAAATGGTAGAAGCAATTTGTCTTATTTCTTTGAAGCAGTTGTGTAAGCGGATAATGTCAGTGCAAAATAACACTGGCAATAAATTGATGAATGCAGTTTAATGAAAATAAAGTGATTAAAAGTTTGGAAAGGTATCTTTGATAGATGGACTTATTTTTTAAAATCTTTCTTTTTTAAATCATCCACATGATACAAACTAACCGGCGATATGAATAATTAAGGAAAAACAGAAATGTATGATTAATGTAAACAAATGTTAAGTTTAATATGACTTGTAAAAAATTATTGTTTAATATTCTATAAATAGGGTGAGACAATTGAATTTAAACATGTGAAATTTTTGGAAATAACAAAAACAGATTGAGTATAAGGCAAGATAAACTCGCAGGAATGCATGAGGGATGGAACGCAAATTAATGATTAAATCACCTAACAGAGTTACATATTGATCTTTAAGTTACATTTAAATTAGCCGATCAGTGGTTGTAAAAGCATTGATAATAAATTCCGAATAACCCAATGGGTTCATTGGGTCATAAATTAAGAGAAATATATCTAAAAAATAGCGCCTTAAGAAAACTCGGGGTCACTGGTAAATAACCAATGAGGGACAAAAGGAAGAAAATGGTACCAGAATGGCTAATGGAAAAAAAGGTGGACAGTTCACGCCGAACCCCCTAAGAAATTATTGGTTGAAAGAAGAAATTAACAAGAGATAGTAAAAATAACACTTGACCACGACACTCCCGCGTGAAAAGGGAACAAGGTCAAAAAGATGAACGCTAATGAATTTCCGTCCAAGAGGCATTAAAAAGTTCACATGCTGTGAGAGAAAAAGAAAAATTTCACCAGGTTTAGGGGACTAAGATATAAAATTTATATTTTTAAGTGAAGAGCACAGGGATGCTGCTGCAGAAAAGAGGGGAGGAAACCAGTGACCGATCAAGTCAAATTCAGGCCCAAGGCCCACAAAATTTCCGAGGCCATAATTATATTTTCGATGAAAATAAATTTTTCATCCTGAAAAAAATTTAACATGGCAGTGTTGCAGGAAAGGGAATGTATTGTGAATGTATGTTTATATTTCATGAATATTGGTTGAGTTATTATTTTTATCATAAGAATGAATAATATCTTGGTATTCTCAACTGCAGAATTTTTGCTTTAATATGATATTTGTTTTGAAATGGTATTTTAATGATGATAGTGATTTTCATTGATATAAAGAGATGTGGATTTGAACTGTTTATATGTGGGAAGAAAGTGATTAAGAACGTCAGTTCCATATATATTTGTTTGATATTGCTTTATATGAAATGTTTCTAAAGAAATTTGGTTTTCATCTTGTGAAGATTTATTTTATTGTTATTGATATTAGGCTCACATTGGTAATCGCCAAGTCTTGGAAACTTCCGGGCAGTGGCCCGCAGGAAAAAAAAAACATCATAGAAAGGGACTAATTCGAAAGGTATAACTCGTAGTCACCCCCGGGCAAACATCTGCATGTTTTTGTTAAAAAAAGTTAGCAAGTTTTAAATCTATTTGGCACCTAGGCGATTGTAGTTGGCGCGACAGATCACGATACGGAAATATCCCCGATATATATACAAATAGGTATGCAAAGGTGTATGTTGTTTCAGTTTGAGTGCTTTTAAATATTGTAAAGTGAAACTCATTTTGGAATTAAGAAAAAGAAATATAAACTCTTTGATACGTCAGTCTTTTTGGCGGCAGCAAAAATATATGAGAATTCATTTTTGCTTTTCTTTTCCTTTGTTCATTTGCGAGGGGGAAATAAGACTGTTAATGCTATGAGTAGCCGATTGCCAACTTGAATTATTTATGCAGTAGAATTGTATTTATGACGAAATCATTTTTGAGCTTTGTTAATGAGAAGAGAATTAATTTCTTTTATATGACGTACGTGGTATGATTTTTATTCTACGTGATATGATTTCTATCACAAATTAAGCGCTTATCAGGATGGGTGTTGCTTGCAGGCCTTAAAATTGAAATTTTTCAACAGCTCTAAGACTAAAAAAAGATTAAAAGATGGGTTTCGATTGAATTTAAAGAACACTCTCTTGAAGAGTGGGCTTCTATAAAGTCACCTAAAGAATTGGTGACAAAGATTGTGGAATTTCAGGATGCCAAGGAAGCCATTAATGGGAAATCTAAACCTAGCGATCCTAAAAACAAAACAATGAATAAGTCTTAAAGAAATAATAATTTCGGGGATTATAAATACAAAGATAAAAATTTCTATTGGAGGAAAAATAATGAAACGTGTAATTCTGCAAGATAATCAGAGATTTCTTTTGACCAAGAAAGGAAGTTGAGATGTTACGAATGTTGTTCTATGGAGCATCTCCGGCCCCGTCCTAACTGTCAAAAAAGAAAACTTAATTCTTTTTCTACTTCAATAGAACAGGTATCAATAAAAGGTTTCTTACTTGATTCTTCTATCCGGGTCGGTTCGTATCTAAATAAATCTTAAAAGTAATGACCACATACTCAAGAAAAAATATTCCTTCGAATTAGTTAACATGTGTATATTAACGAAAGAACACTACATAAAAAAACAACATGGTCTCTCGCTCGGCAGTAACACACCAAAGCTCTCAAAAAATTGTTGTTCTCAGCGAGAGTTCTATATCCAGTGGCGCCATCTAGTATGTCCTCCGGCAAGGAAAATGGTATTCTGTTTTTAGCACTAACCTTAGAATTCCGAAATCTGAGGCAAATAGGATAGAAACAATAACGGAAAAGAACTTATTAGATCCATTCGCTTTTGAGGGTGAAATAAATGGATTCAAGATGCCCATTCTCAGGGATACAGGAGCAACTGTTGATGATGTTTGTCAGAAATATGTCAGTAGGGATAGAATGACAGGAGAACACGTTTGGGTTAAACATATTTTTGATAACCATATGATATGTTTACTTGTTGCTAAAATTGATGTAGAGTGTGATTTGGGTATAATAACAACTAAAGCTGTAGTTGTCGGAAATGACTTAGATCAGGGATGTTATCTTTTAGGAAACGAAACTGCGCCTCTTTTTGAACAATCTGGGACAAATGGTGGTTCAAAAATTGAAACTGTAAATGTCGTTATTACAAGGTCTCAAAGATAGCAGATTAAAAATCAGGAAAATTTCGACGACACGAAGTTAGACGTCGAAGAGGAAGAAGTTGATATTGAAGAGGATGAGATAGGGAGTAACTCACAGATTATTGATGTTCTACCTCAATCAGATAAAAATGATTCTATTCTAGATATTATTAAAATAGACTCTAGTACTTTTATTGAAGAACAGTACCATTATTTGAGTTAAGTAAGTATGAGAGTAATCAAACTGATTTTAAAATAATTAGTGGGGTTTTAGTGAGAGAAAAAATGTAGATAAATTGGTATTCGAAAAAAATCTGATCGTTGTACCTGAAACACTTAGGGAGCAGGTTAAAAGAATGAGCCACGGAAAGGAAGTTTAAACGAAGGTTAAAGGAAGACACTTCTTGTCATCTAGGGATAAATAAAACGAAGGGCAATTTGGGGAGGCATTTTTGCTGGCCAAATTGTTATAAAGATATCAAAGAATATGTTAAATCGTGTGATGCTTGTCAGCGTGTAGGTAAGGCCATTTGCCCAAAAAGAAAGCGCCGTTGATGACCGCACCCATAAAATCAGAAGTTTTTAGTAATATAAATGTTGACGCATGTGGGCCACTGCCTACCTCTACACAGGGCAATAAGTATCTTATTACGGCAATGTGTTTGTCATCGAAATACCCTGATGCTATCCCAATATCAAATTTAACTTCTAAATCAGTTGTGAATGCTCTATTGTTGATTTTAGTCGCATGGGTTTCCCTAAAGTAATTCAAACCGACCAAGTCAAGTATTTTATGACTGCCTTAACGGTAGACACCGCTTAAGTTCTTTAGAAAGGAATGAAATTTCATGTAATAGTATGATTAAGTATGAGTTCAAAAACAATTATCCAGCTTCCACAGTTACGATTATACTAAAAATATTATGAATTTTTCAAATTCATAATACAGAAGGACCAACCTTTTTTTTATTTTATCGAAACGTGACTTCTATAATAAAAAACTTAAAATAGTAATTAATGATTAAAATAATGAACTGTATTCTTGGCACAAATGGACGTGACCTTTGACGGAATTGAAGAATTTTTTTTTGACCATCTTTGACGTGAAAGTTATTCAGTTTTACTGACTAATCTAATGGAAGATATCAAGGAAAATAACATTGACTGACGACAATGGAAAACAAGAAGAAAGCGCCGATATTTATGTCCTGCATCTTGCTCTAAGTTGAGCATGACCATTACTGGTTGTAAAAATATCCGTTGCAATCTTATTTAAGTTTCTTTTGCTGTACAAATCATGTTTTATATCGAAGAATTGAATGTTGCTATTTGTAAAATAAGAAATTCCGCTACTGCAACCGTAGCCATGAATTTAGAATAACAGATTTAAACACTACTCTTGATCGTAAAACTATAAAACCCTTAAATAAAATTTGACTTCATTCTTCCAAAATAACTTGCTTTCCAGAAGATCAAAGTTGTTTTTCAAGCACCCAATATGTTTTCTGATAATGAGAGAAAAAATAACAAAATAATAATAAAGAAATAATAAGCAGTGGAAATATTTAGAAACTTCGGTTCTTTGTAACTGGCAGACGATTTTTTGTGTTAATAAATTCATTGATAAATTTCACATTTAATATTGTTCTTAAGTTTACTTCTGCATGAAAGAAAACACTTTTAATGTAAGAGTATACAAGAGAAATAAAAATATGATCATATTATTGCGATAACTGCTTACCCATTGGTCATTTTTTTTCTCAAGATAAACTATAACAAACGCTAAAAACTTTCAAGTCGTGGGTTGCAAAAACTGTAACAGTTCATCTCTGGCCACCTAATGGGTTGGATTTGTTTTCCATTCTAGCCCTTCTTAAGAGGTAAAAAAAATTCATGTCCTTCTTCAGTATTCATGTTTGTATTAAAATCGCCGCAAGACAGTAAGTTGACCATAAAAATAATTCAAAAACACTTTAAGTTAATATTATTTATAAAAACAAGCAGGTAGAAATCAAAAGAAAAAACTCAGTCTGGAAAACAATCAACTCCAAAAAGTTCCAAAATTATCGTCTGCTCATTTTTATTTATTTTTGTTAAGCTGCTTTTTCATGAATGCTTATGCAAGCCTGATTTTTTATGACTTTAGCTTGTTATTATTTTGTTGTGAAGTTTATCTGGGGGAAAATGTGGGGACAGGAAAAACAGAGAACAACACCCATTTTCCCCAAGGAGTTATAAGACTATACAACTCAATACTCTAAATACAAAAATTACTTACCATTGAATGAAAGGGTTATAAAATAAGAATCAAGTTTTCATCCTGTTAAAAAGTAACCTCATTTTTTGTAGAAAATGTCTGTCAATTTTTCCCCACATTTACGCGTTTGTTACATTAAATTTTGTACTGATAAATAGAATAAACGTATGAAAGGAAAAAATGGCAAATTAATAAAAAAAAATTTTTTGCAAATAATTCGAAAAGATGAAGGAAAAAAAAGGAGACACTTAACATGGCTCCTGTTTTAAACCATCATTTTTAATGGGATTGAAAGCACTTAACAGAACTGTTATCTAAAGAGGAGTGTTGTTATGTTTTTAGTTCATTTTTACGCTGATAAATAACGATGCTTAAAGTGGCGAGCGACGGCTGCATTTGACAAATTGGATTACTTTTAACTTTCCATGCATTCCAAAATTGGAAATGAGTGTTATTTAAAGTAACAGTTATATTTTTGGAAGTGTTCCTAAAATAACACAAATGTCACATAAATCAATTTCAAAATTTGGCGACATTTAGAAATTGAAAAAGGAAAAAAACAAAAGGATTTGGTTGTATGAGAATATTTAGTTTTTAATAATAATCAAGCTCACACTTCGTCGTAAATGTTTTTTTTATACAGTTCTTTTTGTTTTCTTCCTTTTTTATTATGTTTAATGAATGCGTTCTTGGCTAGTTGTTATGTCTTTTCCTTAGCTCCTACTACGTTTACGCATTCTACTTATCTTGAATAAATTACTATATAACTTAACATATAACTTTAATATTCATAAATAACTTGAACATTTATTATATCACTTTATGTAACAGTGAGTAAATTTCAATCTTTAATCGAGAACTTTGTAAATGATATGTCGTGTTTTTTAACAGATCGAACTAAATTACTCTGAAAAATAAATATTAAAATTCTACTTGACTTGAACTAAAATCCAACAAAGGAAAATCGTCCCATTGGGATAAATAAATATTTTTAAATATTCGATTAGGTCAACAAAAAGTAGAAAATTTGAATTACATAATCTTTTCTATATAATCTTCAATAATGTTGTTGCTGTCGTAAGCCATTAAGGCAAGGGATGCTAGTTCTTGTTTTCCAGTGGCGCCATCTATGGCCCAGAATGCGACTTCTGCCACACCCATACGTCACACCCGTTTACAGGGTGGAGTCATTCATACATCCATTCAATCATTTATCCACAGATCATAATTTTGACCAGAATCAGAGAACGATCGATCTCCAATCCAGTACCCCCAGAGGTATTGATTTGTTATGCGAACATGGAGAACTTTGAGACTCGACAGATTTAACATGCATCATTCACCATTCACTACATGGGGATTCTTCGGCCGGCGGGGTTCGAACCCACGAACTCTCGTTCATGGGCCCAGCCATAATCTACTAGAACTCTAGGTGGTTATGGCCCAGCGCCCTACCGACCAGGCTATCTCGGCCCTTTAAAATTAAAAGAGCCCCTCTTAACTTCAACTGCATAGTTTCAGTTACGTTGCAACACACCTTGTTTTGACAAGCCTTATTTGATACAGGTAAAGTAATTCTTTATTTCTCACGAAACTTGTTCTTTAGAGATAGGTTATGGAGCTGAAGTATAGACTCAACATACCTCAAAATATTTCTCAACAACTTTGTCCGGCTTTCTATCTTAAAACAACCCCGAATTGCCAGGTTATATCTTATTCTTTCGGTTAAAAACATTTCACTGCGTAAAATCTTTATTTTTGACGCGTCATTTTTAATGAGGTGGATGACAATGTTTTGTTTCTTTAAAAGTATTTTACAACTATCGCTGAACAGTCGACCCAATTTTGGGTTCACGACTACTAATGTTTAACTCCGTAGCCTTGTGATTTTGAACTCAATCCTGAAGACAAGGAAACTCCTGGATCAGTACAACCAGAGGTATGATTTGTTATAAGAACATGGAAGATTTTGTGACACCACAGATTTAACGTGTATCACTTATTACACGGGGAGTTTTCGGCCACCGGGGACCGTTCTCACGATAAGCTGAGAAGCATAACTTGTTGAAGTTGAGAAGCATAGCTTGTTGAAGTTGAGAAGCATAACTTGTTGAAGTTGAGAAGCATAACTTATTTCGCTATTTCGAAAATTCAAAATTGTGTCCTTTATACAACTAATTTTCAACCCCGCACCCCTGCAATTTTGAGCGTAATCCAGAAGACAAGGGAACTCCTGGATCAAGAATTGAGAGAAATTCGCCTTCGAGGAGGACTTTCTATGGAACTAACCCACATTTGCGTTGCATAAAGTGGAAAACCACGAAAACCTTCCGAGGTTAGTCTGACGGCAAGAGGGCTCTAAAGCATAATCCGTCTACCACTGAGGATATTTTAAGCCAGCAGTGTGGTTGGTGGGGGTCGGGTGCGGAATTCGTATCTTAAAGCGTAATCCGGGTGCGGAATTCACTTCTTATTCGTATTACGAAATTCGTATAGCTGGGATTCGAACCCGGTTCACCTTATTGGAAAGCGAATGCTCTATCCCCTGAGCCACCACGGCTCCTTTAAAAGTATTTCATATTTTATTTCATAACCGTCGTTGAACAACAAACCCATTTTTTTGGGTTTTCGACTACTAATGTTCAACTCCGTTGCCTTGTAATTTTGAACCCAATCCAGAAGACTGTAATTTTGAACCCAATCCAGAAGACAAGGGAACTCCTGGATCGAGTATTGGGGGGAATTTGACTTAGTGGAGGACTTTTTGATGTAACTAACCCCCATTTGCGTTACATGGAGAGGAAGACCACGAGAACCTCCCACCGTTTGCCTAATGGCAAGGGGATTCTAACCCATGATCCACTGAGGATATTTTACGTCAGCACTGTGGTCGGTGCAATCTGGATGCGGAATTCGTATCAACCAGCCATCGCCGGAATTCGAACCTGGTTCACCTCATTGGAAGGTGAACATTCCATCCCCTGAACCACCACGGCTCCTTGACATACATTTTATTTTATTTTACAACCGTCGTTGAACAGCCGACCCAATTTTGGGGTTTACAACTACTAATGTTCAACTCCGCAGCCTTGTAATTTTGAACCCAATCCAGTAGACAAGGGAACTCCTGGATCATGCATTGAGAGAAATTTGCCTTCGTGGAGGACTTTCTGATGGAACTAACCCGCATTTGCATTACATGGAGAGGAAGACCACGAGAACCTCCCACGGTTAGCCTGACGGCAAGGGGACTCTATCCCATGATCCGTCTACCACTGAGGATATTTCATGTCAGCGATGAGGTCGGTGCAAGCTGGATGCGGAATTCGTATCTGCCTGCCATCGTTGGGATTCGAGCCCGGTTCACCCTCTTCTTTAATAGTGTATAATAATAATTATTATAACCGTCATTGAACAGCTAACTCAATTTTTATGGCTTTACGAATACTAATGTTCAACTCCGTAGCCTTGTAATTTTGAACCCAATCCAGAAGAACAGGGAACTCCTGGATTGAGTATTGGGATAAATTTGCCTTCGTGGAGGACATTTTGATGGATCTAACCTGCATTTACGTTACATGGAGAGGAAGACCACGAGAACCTCCCACGGTTAGCCTGACGGCAAGGGGACTCTATCCCATGATCCGTCTACCACTGAGGATATTTCATGTCAGCGATGAGGTCGGTGCAAGCTGGATGCGGAATTCGTATCGACTGGGATTCGAACCCGGTTTGCTGCATTAGAAGGCGAGCGCTCTATCCCCTGAGCCATCGCAGCTCGCTTTAAAAGTATTGATAAGAACAAAGTAATTGACTTATTCTTTATCTTTTTTTGAAAGAAAAAAAATAGAAAACAAGTTCCTACGTTGGTAACATTGACGCCTAATGAGTCGAATAATGTGAGTGTGTAATTAATATTACCAACTCAGATTATTAGTTCGAAGATATCCGTTGAACTTAAGCATGATTCACTCCAAAGCAAATGAAGCTCGGCAACTGTGGCCAGGTGAAAATACGGGTCATAAATATCTTTCCGCAGATTGACTTGAGCGGGAGTTTTCCTGAATTACCCGGAAGAATTCTTTCCGGGAGAAATGAATTTTTCCTGTTCCTCGTAAAAGTATTCAGAGGGGGCGTTTTCGGGAGACGGAACGGAATCAATCCTTTGTCTTAATCTCCCCCCTTGTAAAAGTAAGTCAGAAGCTTAAATCCATGTCTTGAATAATGGATGAAGACGTCTGCCGCTGTGTGATGAGGTCCAGAAGATATTCCTCCACCAGAAAAAAAAAGTTCTCCCCCTCACTTAATGAAGAATAGGTTTTTCTGCCCCTCAACTTTCATCCAAAAACTTAATTTAGTCAAATATTTTACTTTTTTTTCTTCTTAAAATGAAATTTACAGAAAATGGGTTATTCGAAATACCGCACGCAGTTCCTTAGCCGAAATCGCCATTTTCTTCTTTGCACGAAACGGTAGGTTTTCTCATTTTCATACGCAATTATTGCGGTAACAATAATTGAAACTTAAGCATTTATGAGTTTTATCACTGCTTGCTAAAACAAACTACTGATCGCAGTTGAGACGGGAAGAGATATTTTTTTCTGAAAACGTTATCCGAGTTTTAGTAATTAAAAGGTTTCATGTTAGTTTTTCATAGCAATGTTTTTTTTTTATAACTAAGTGAAAAAGGAAACACGCGATCACGGACAGCATCAATATAAACATAATTAACATGAGTACGAAGTATTTCTTAACGTTCTGGTACTCAATCTTAAATTTTTCGAGAAGTTGAACTCAAATAAGCTAATTAGCTAGAGCAGACTATATTTTAGGTCACCAAATCNAAAAATTGATAATTTTATTTTTATTTTGTTAGCTTGCATTCCGAAGGACGCTTTCCCTGAATTTTTTTTTTCGTAAGCTGTAAAACAAACATAAAATATACTGGGGACATGAAAATGACTGTTTTTGTGAGAATGACCCATATAGAAACGTACTTTCTTTAAATAAACACACCTTTTTGCTAGCGAAAAGCAAGCTTATATAATAATAATAATCATACATAGTCTAAAACTAGAAGAGGCCATTAAAACAAGTATTTAAGCCCATAGAACTAACCCAATTTCATCAAAAGAGATGCTAAATACCAGGCATAGTAGGAAAATTATTGCCATTTTGGAGAAACTCGCGTGAAAAACGTTGTGTCTCAATAGAATGATTAGCTACAAACAGTCTGGCAACTGTTTTGCAATTTATCAAAGAAAGATGCCGTTAGTGGAGACAGTCACTGCTGAACAACGTTTTAGCGTCGGTCATCGCTGTCAAAATGACTTCTTAAAAACTCACACTTTAAGAACAGATCGTAGTCTGAAGATGCTAGGGCAGGGCTGTACGGCGGATTGTCGAATTGCTCCCAAACGAATAGTTGCATAAGGTTTTGAATGGCATCAGCAGAAGGGGACGTGTGTTGTTAAAAAGTAACACTAGAGCCGTGGCGGCTCAGAGGATAAAGACTTCGCCTCTTAATAAGTTAACCCAGGTTCAAATCCCAGCGGTGGCTGGTTGTAACGAATTCTGCTCCCGGATCGTACTAATCACAATGCTGACGTCAAAGATCCTTAGTAATAGACAGATCATGGGTTGGAATCCCTTTGACAGAGGGATGTTTTCGTTTTTTTACCTTCCATGTGTGATGTGATCATCACAATGTTTGTTATTCCAATTACCTACTGGGCTGTCTCCAACTGAAGCGCCCTCTTTGTTGTCTTTAGCCTTTGCGAGATCTCTAGGTCTCGGCTTCTAGCACGTTGACTTCGGAGATTTTCGCAACCGCTAAAGAGGGCACGCTATCTTTTGGAGACAGATTGTATTCCCCGTGGAACTCTCAGCGAAGGTTGGTACCTTTCACCTGTGGTTGTTTTTGCTCTCCCCCTGTGTGCTCAAGATTGTGGATCCAGTATTCGTCTTTTATTTTAATTGCAATTTTTATTTAATTTGCTTTTTTCAAATATAACTTATTTTAAAATTTACTACATTTACAACAAATCTATGAGGCTTTTCTAAAATTGATTTATTCTCTCTGGAGCACACAGGGAGGACCCAGAGGACCTGGACCCACGTGCTTACTTAAGCACTATTAATCTATTACATCTGCCAAGTCATGGAAAGTAATTTATATTCATTTTGGCTAAAGTAAAAAATAAAAGAAGAAATTTCCATGTTTCACTTGTTTTTTCCTTGAAGTATAAAAAGAAAAAGGAGTATTGTCTTTCCTTTGGAGCATGAGAAGTTCGCGCTGACCAGAGATTCAAACCAGGTACATTTAGTTCAACGTTGCAAACTATTGATCTGCTCCAGCCATAGTTTGGATTTGTCTGCTATTAAAATCAACTTCCCTAACAACGAACCGACCGAATCACTACGATCCTCATAGCACCATGAAACGCAAATGCGGATTAGTTTCATCAAAAAGTCCTCCACAAAGGCTCCAAAATTTGGAAATTTGTGCTTCGCTTCAACCTAGATTCGTTTTCTATCTATTCATCTTTTTAATTAACTGTTCACAGACTTAGAAATCAATGGAATCTATATCCATTCCTATTGCAGTTTTTGCGAGGTATGAAAAAAATCCTACTCTAAGGAAAATAAGGGAAGGTTAAAAGTAAGGAAAGTTTACCGAAAGATAAAATTTCCTTGCTTCTTTACAACTACAATGGTGGTAAACGTATTTGCAGCGATGCTAAAAAGTTGTTCTAATTCTTTTGCGAAAGCGTCAACTTAAGTCATAAGCGTGAATATTTCTTTTTGGTGATTGCGTAACTTTAAAAGTACCTGAAACTTTTCATGCTNCAATTACTTGGAATCATGATTACAAGTAATTGATTACTGTAATCAAAATTGTAATCATGATTACAGCTGTAATCAAAGTTTTTTGAAAGTTGTAATCACGATTACAAGTTATTGATTACATAGCTGTAATTATCTGTAATCAATTACAGTTGTAATCGATTACTGTAATCAACGGCCAACTCTGGGAAATCCTTGAGAACTCACTGTTGGACCAGGAAATTCACGTTGTCGTTTCCATTCCTTCACAATATAACATCAGCTGTATCAAATTCATGAATCCAAGTTCTCTGGGAAAGTCACACACCAAAACTGGTTGCAGGAGAATGTCTTCCAAGAAAAATTCCAAACAATCAAGGATGTGTTCTGGGGAAGCAGGTTCCAATTTGCACTTGCTACATGAGATGGTAATTCATAATATGCCTTAGTGATAGCTCATTTGAGTGAAATTCGCCTATCACTCACTGCTGATCTTTTTCGAAATCTTTTTAAGAACACAGATAAGACTTAATTCCATATATTTACCTTCGTAACCAACTGCAATACGTTGAGAAGCATCACTTGCTTCGCTATTTTGAAAATTAAAAATAGATTCTTTTATACCTGGCACTGAAGTAGTTGATGGAACGATATGTTCTAGTTACGTAGTTTCGAGTTGTCGAATAGTCGATATACATGTTGTTCTATATTTGGTCTGCTGTAGGAACGACCATCTTTTGCTTCCTCTATGACCAACGTTTTATTGTTTATTTACATCAAAGTTTGATTTCCTTTTCTGCTGCATAATTCTGCAGATTTCGTTTAAATTTTCTTCGCTTTCTTTGTACTCTATATCTGTCTACAATGATCGAAGAACCTTCGTTACTTCATCTTTCGTTTTTGTACTTTCTTCTTTTTTTTTCTCTCTGTAAATTATATGGTAATGATACTGGGAAAGCTACATCAGATCTATCTTGAATTTTGCATGTTCTAGCAAATGTTCTAAGTTTAATTCTAGTTTAGTGAGTGACGGAGATTGAGGACGGTGAAGAGCCTGAGACTTCTGGTTCTTCTTTGACATCGAATTCAAAGTTTTCAGAATGCGCTTTTTTTCCTTCTTTTTAATTTAAACTGTATAGATTTAGCTTGTTTTCTCAAAATTTGGAAATTTGTGCTTCGCTTCAACCTAGATTCGTTTTTTATCTATTCATCTTTTTAATTAACTGTTCACAGACTTGGAAATCAATGGAATCTATATCCATTCCTATTGCAGTTTGCGAGGCATGAAAAAAATCCTACTCTAAGTAAGGAAAATAAGGGAAGGTCGAAAGTAAGGAAAGTTTACCGAAAGATAAAATTCCCTTGCTTCTTTACAACTACAATGGTGGTAAACGTATTTGCAGCGATGTTGAAAAGTTGTTCTAATTCTTTTGCGAAAGCGCCAGCTTAAGTCATAAGCGTGAATATTTCTTTTTGGTGATTGCGTAATTTTAAAAGTACCTGAAACTTTTCATGCTATCATTTTATCAATGATTCTTTTCCGTTGTAGAACTGGAAAGGAAGTTCTGCACCGAATTTCCTTGAATATGGTAGCAACTCATAAATTAACTTCACTTTCTTTTGCTTTTTAGTGTCCGTTGTTATTCTCCGTTAATGTGCAGCTGTTATTCAGCAGAATCCGATTGTAACAACCTTACTCATATTTTTGTTTGGCAGTAAACTTCAGGTAAATTCTTTTGGACAAACATTAAACTTTTGCTTACAACTGGTACACGTGGATCAAACGTGATGATAAAAAGAGACTTTTTTTATTTTGAGTTGAGGACATATTTAACCTATTCACTTGTCATGCGTCAGGAAGTCTATTGAACTGAGCCACTAAACTGCGTAAAGACCTGGTTTCTTAGGACAGGACGCCGTCAGCTGGAAATAAGCGCTAAACTCTGATTGGTCCATTTGTGAGTTTGATAGTATACGTCATCGAACGCTCATCTTGAACTACAATTGCCGTCCAACTCAACTGCAGTTGGATTACAACGTGACGTTAACCACAGAAGCAATGGTGGACAGCATCCAACAGCACATTGAAATCAGCCAAGATTTTGATTTTGACATTAAACATAGCTTCTTCATTAAACATAGCACTCTTCATTTAGCTCAGCTATAATGTGTTTTTTCTTGGACAAAGTCATTATTTGTTCTCTAAAACACTGGTCGAAAAAAACAAAATCAATACAAATTCAAAATAAATATTTGTTTACGTTATTAACGCATGCGCAATGAGAGATAATGTCTGTGTTGGACCGACTGCTCACGCTGAGCTAGCAAAAAAGTATTTTTTTGGCGTCAGCTCTACGTCAACTTCCCGCTGACGCCCAGATAAGGCCTTGAGCAAACAAACCAGTATTTTGTTGGCGCAAACGGGACGTTGATGTCCCGCTGACGCCCAGATAAGGCGCTTGTCCTAAGAAACCGTCTCTTGTGTACGACGTCTCTTGTTGTCTCAGTGTACGAGTTCTCTTGTAAAAAGAGAAGATACAATCTTTACGCGTGCACTATCCATCATTTGAGAAAAATAGAAATCCATTACTGCCCAAGTTAGAATTCTTGATGGCTCCATCAAAAAAGTTTGATTGTTTATGTTGCTTTCCGTGCGTATCATGATGGTCCAACATCATCTGATGGTTACCATTAGCCAACAATTTCCATCATGAGTTCATGGCTATATGGCATTGATATGCCGACAAACTTCCATCATTCCATGATGGAAAATGCTACTTCAATATTATGATGGTTTATCATCAAGAGAAGTGTGATTCTCACGGACCAACAATCCATGATGTCCGTGATGATCCATGATGATTTAAAGGGAATTCCTGTTGGTTCAGCAGGAATATGCCATCAAAAAAAATTTTTTTTTTTTATGTTGGCTTATCTTAAATCAGTCTGAATTCTTACATTGGGATGATGGTGGTTCATGATCGTTACAATATTTGGTTTCTAAGAGTTCAAGTTGCTATTCTTATGCTGTACCATCATAAATCAGTCCGAATTCCGACATTGAAGTGATGTTTATTTATATTGGTTATTATTAAAAAAATATAATGGCTCATGAGGGATTTATTGATGGTTGCAATCAAGATTATGCTGATCCATAAATGGAAAACCTTAAAAAATTTTGACTTGGGGGGGCTAAAACATTCATGCTTACCGTACTTCCCAAAGTGCCTTGCTGATTTTGATCTCACGATAAAAAAATTTTATTGTGAAAATAAATCAGCAACGCATCCCTACATTACAGAAAATTATAGTAAAACTAGGAGGCACCGCCCCCTGNTTTAACTGAGTTCTACATACGTACGTATTAGCGTTTTATATAATAAGAAGAAGTGCAAAATTCAAGAATATTGTAGGAAAGGAAAATATAAAAATTTTCTGAAAACAAAAAAAAAAACGCTAGCAATATTACATTTAATACAGAAAGCTTGAAAGCTAATTTGTTTTTATCGGACAAGCTTTAAAAATTTGAAATATTTACAAAAAATTTTTGTTTTTTGAAAAATTTCAAAATTTTAAGCTTTTTGCAGGAAATAAAGATGATGAGTGAAAAATCTGAAAAAGTTAACCTGTGATATATTAGTCCATGTGATATATTAGTCCTTTTGGGAGGTAGTGCTTTTCAATTATCGTAAATTTCTTTTCTTGCTCCACACTATCCTGTAATGTAGAGGCCTTGAATTGTCCTATGACGCAAGCCAGGGGAAAGGTAAAGGATAAGAAATAATAAAACAGGTTAGGAATCTGCAGTGCAAATATCAGGGGAAAAAAATTTCTCCCAGAGTTCCTAGATTTAGTTTAAAGTTTTTTAACAGGTGTCATAGCAAGATTTGCATCTATCTGTTTGCTGCCGATATGGTAGAGATTGGTTGTTGTTTTCTATGCCACTTGCCAATCAGCAAGTCTGCTTGAAATCAAGCGAATTTTTTTATACAGAGGATACATTTCGTGTATTTTCAGTGGCTACACCTATGGCTAAGAATATGACTTCAGCCACACTCACGTCACAGTCCGTTTTACAGAGACGACCCAATCATAAATCCATTCATTAATCCACTGATCGTAATTTTGACTTGAACCAGATACCGACCTATCTCCAATTAAGTACTCCCAGAGATATTGATTTAACATAGGAAATAAGAGGACTTTGCTACCCTGACAGATTAAACGTTCACCAGTTTCCTCGGCCGGCGGGATTCGAACTCCAGTTCTCACGAACACGAGCCAGACGTCCTACCAACCAGACTTTCTCGACCCATCGGTTGATATGTAAACAAATATATTTACGTGTTTCTCATTTAATAAAAGATTTCGAAAAATTCTGATATGATTTTCAATTAATTGTTTCTAATTTACAGGCTTACCATCTGCGACACCATCTGTCGAAAATATATTTTAACTAAAAAACAAGAACTTTGGGAGAAAAAATTTTTGTCAATTGACATGAATTTGCTACAAGTTTCTTATTAATCCTAACAATTTTCGAGTAGCTTATTTTTTAAAAACCGCCAGTCTAATTTAGGATGCTTTGCACATAAAAAAGTGTATAAAATCCCTTTATTTATACCAAAATATATGCTTTTTAATTAAATAATTTGAATTGAATTACATTAGAACAGCAAATTCTTGAATGTTTTTATGAATTATTATTTGTTTCAATTTGAAAACGGTAATTTAAAAATCATAAAAATATGTTTAGGTTTTAATACACTTAAAAAACTTTAACTGTTAAGTTCGTGTACAATAAATGTCTTTTTTCCCTTCGTTCCTTCTTAAACTTACGTTTTTTGACATCATTATTTCATAAGTAAATAAACATTATCCATGTAAAAAAAAATCAAACGTAAGCATATTACATACTCTGACAAGAATAATATCATTAATCATTGAAGTTTTTTTTTCTCGCATTCCAAACACTTTTACTCCTATTTTTCAATCTCGAAAAGAATAATATTTCGAATTCGAAGCATTTCACAACAGGGTGGAATGGATATAAAAAAAAAGTGTCGTTAAGTTAGCGCCAACTCGATATGTTTTGCTCTTGGCGAATAAAAATAAAACGTCTTATCCAAATGAAATTAAAATAACCGTAAAATATGAACAAGCAAAATGGCAACACCATTTTCTTCAATAACTTCAACATTAAAAATTGTTATCAAATTCTCTGAAAGGAAAGAAGAAAAAAAACACAACAGAGAGAGTGTGTGCAAGTTGCTATCAGTTATATTTAATAACATTTCTTTAGAAGTCTTTAATTATGTTAAGAATTCTGAAGATTTAGATACGGTTGAATCTTTTTTTTTTTTTGATAATTCGAAAATCCTTTTTCATTTCTCTTTTCGTTTTCAGTTCTTTTCCTAGATATCATGATTTGGAAAATAAATCAAACTGTCAAAAAATGGGAATCCAGAAATGCGATTTTGCCTTTTCGGAATTTTTTTTTCTTTCTTTCCGGAGTCGAATTCCGGGGTTGCGAAAGGAACATGGGGACTGTTTAAATGTACCCGGATATTAAAAATTGATTCTCAGGATATCGGTATCCATCCTCAGAGTTGTACTTAATGTGCTTTAAGTAATTTAGACAATTTTCTTTCTTCTGTTTTTTTTTCTTTTCCTTCTATGTCGGATATGTCTTCTTCAAAAATGTTTCATTTAAATGCAGTCTTATTAACATAAAAGGATATTTTTAAAATCACCTCGAGTTTTGAGAAACGAATTGAGTTTCCTGCTCCCAAAAATGTCTTTCGGTTTCAATGTATTTTTTTTTTAAAAATTTAGTTCTATATCAATGATTAAGTTCGCGAGTCATCATAACAACGCGTGCAAACAAACAATTGAAAAATGTTTACAATTATCCGTTTGTAATTAGTTTAATGATGGTAATTTGTAAAGATACAATGTTTATACTTGATATAACAGACAAATATGTTTTTCTGTCCTAGTTGAAGTAAGCGTGAAATTTTGGTTAAAATTTTATTAAACGCAAAAACATTTTTTTTCTTTTATAAAGAGATTTATGCTAGGGATGAAGTGTTTGTGTTCAATTAAAATTTTCGATTAATTTGACTGTTAATATTTGAATTTGTAAGG
Organism: Parasteatoda tepidariorum; assembly: GCF_043381705.1. Taxonomy (NCBI): domain Eukaryota; kingdom Metazoa; phylum Arthropoda; class Arachnida; order Araneae; family Theridiidae; genus Parasteatoda; species Parasteatoda tepidariorum. The sequence continues at coordinate 19,776,167 of NC_092207.1, forward strand.
TTCTAAAATAAAACCGAACAAATGAGTGCAATATTTTTATAATGTTCATTGAAGGTGGCAAACTTGAATAGAAAGTTCAAGGGCACTACACATTAAATCAGCTATTTTATCAAATAAAACTGAATTTTAATTAATTTATTTTAAATTGAATTTCTTCAAAACAATTTAATGGTAGAAACTGCATAAAGACTTAGAATAATTTAATATTAACAATAAAATAAAATGATTAGATTTTTTTCAAATATTTTTAATAATTTTTACTCACACGAGAAACGATTTTAAAATTTTATATTTTATAACCGTCGTTGAACAGCTGACCCAATTTTTGGGTTTACGACTAGTAATTTATTATATATACAGCGGCCTAGGCCAATAGGCCCATACGCCAAATACAATGGATCATTTAAAAGGTCAGCAGACCCTTATATAAATAAAATACAAAAATTATATGTATATATAAAATACAAAACTTATTAACCCTTATATAAATAAAATACAAAAATTATATATATATATAAAAAATACAAAAATTATGAACCCTGAGACAACCAGTAAAAACTGAGTGAGCTGTGAGCCAGAGCTGGTGGACCCCTCAATACAAGACAAAAAATCTAACAATTCACCAAAAACAGCCGTAAATACAACTCATAAAACCGCCAAAAGGTGAAAGGATAAAATGACATAAATGAATATAGTGCTAAAATTGAAAAGTTAAAACTAAGACAAAATCACAGATGTATACACTTGCCAATAGGGCATTGAAAGGATCCAGCCAATCAAGCCAGCTTGAATCCTGCTGGTGGAACCAAAATAGTGAGGGTGAAGTAGTAACAGGTAGTTAAAATGAAGAACAACAAGTAAAGCAGAGTAAATTCAATTAAAGTACAAAAAAACAGAGGACAAAATACCAATAGATACTAAAAGGTAAGAGTTAAAAGGGGTGTATAACAATCTAAAAACCATGTATAAAATACAATCGCAATGTAAAATACCAAATGTATTAAAATCCAAAGGTTGTAAACAAACCTAAAGCATGTATAAAATGCAAAGTCAAGTTAAAAGTCAAATTAAAACACTAAAATGGCAATGTGGTCCAAAAAAAAGTTTTGGCAAGGTGGTTAGATTAAGCAGGTTAAAATTTTAGTTATTGTCAATTTTGTTTATTAATTCCATTTGTTCCTCAAGAGTAGTTTTAATGATAATCTTGATAATTTCTCTACAAACCTTGTCTGCAAAAATTTGTTGGTCTGTTTTTTGGAAGAAATAATTTTTTCGGAGTGTTCGGTACCGATCACAATAATATAAAAGATGCTCTATGGTTTGTCTTTGGTTACAGTTAGAGCAAGTATCTGATTTATTAAAAAATTTGTTTTGGTGTACTCCGAACACTCCGTGCCCCGTTAGAAATTGGTTAAAATAGAAATTAGTTTGCAACCTTGTAGTTGACGGGGTCTTAATGAATTTAAATGTATGCCTGCCTTTCTCAGAATTTTCCCAATTGGTTTTCCACCTTGCCATTAAATATTGTTTGATTTCGGTTTTAGCTTGTTTGGGGGTCTTCAGAACCTGGAGATTCACACTATCAGAACCAATGGCTTCCTTTGCTGCCCTGTCTGCCTCCTCATTGCCCTGGATCCCCACATGTGCTTTTATCCAGTTCAAAATAGTGTTCTTATTCCAAATTTTTTTGATCTCTTCTATGAGTTTGGAACTGGGTTCTGGGTCAGCCAGGGCCTGGAGGGATGATAGTGAGTCTGAAAAAATCGTTGCATGTGTAATATCATGTAGCTTCCATTTTACGACTAGTAATTCTCAACTAAGCAGCCTTGCAATTTTGAACCCAATCCAGGTGACAAGGGAACTCTTGGATCAATTATTGAGAGAAATCTGCTTTCGTAGTGGACTTGTGATAGAACTAACCGCATTTGCTTTGCATGGAGAGGGAAGATCACGAGAACCTTCTACGGTTAGTATGACGGCGAGGGGAGTCTAACCCATGATCAGCCTACCACTGAAGATATTTCACGTCAGCACTGTGGTCTGTACGAGCCGGGAGCGGAATTCGCTTGGATCAGCCATCGCTGGGATTCGAGCTCGGTTAACCTCATTGGAAGGCGACCGCTCTATCCCCTGAGCCATCACGACTCAAAAAAGTAGTAGTTAACTAAATTTGTAACTAAGTAGTTAAATTGTAGTAAACTACACAAATAATGTAGATTTGATCGCTGTGCCCCTTGAGCCACCACGGCTTTGAAAAATAATTTATGATAGGACGATTCATGTTTTCCTGTATGACATCAGTGCTTTGAAGGTTCAAAATACAGAAGTTTTAAAATATTTTCTAGAGATGGCGGACTAAATAGATTAGAATAATAAGTAAAGAAAAGAATAATAAGCAGCTTGAAAATTGTAATCATAAAAATGTGACGTAAAAAGTTAAATAACTTTCTATAACGAGGGTAATAACATGATGTTAGGATGGAATTAAAGTGGTATAACGTGAGAAATAATGTGATGTAAAAATGGAAATAACATGATACAACAAGGGAAATGAAGTAATGTTAAGAGGAGGATAATGTCAAGAAATTGAGGAAATAACATGATAAAATTTAGGAAATAAGTGGGGGGAAATGATAAGTAGGGAAAAAATTTATGTGAGGAGGGAGATAACGTTATATAACATAGGAAATAAAGCAAAGTAAGAATGGACATAACGTGTTACAATAAGGGAAAAAAGCGATGGTAAATAAAATGATGGCAAATGGGAAAATAATGTTAAGTAAAGAGAGAAATAGTGCTAAGTATGGAGGGAAATAACGTAAAAAAACAAAGGAAATAAAGATGGTTAGTGGGAAAATAAAGTGATATAATATAGGAAATAAAGTGATAATAAGTAGGTAAAAAAATTATGTAAGGAGGGAAATAATGTTATGTAACAGGGAAAAAAATTGATGCAAGAATGGACATAACAAGTAATAACAAGGGAAATAAAGTGATGATAAATGAGGAAATAATGTTAAGTAAGGAGGGAAATAACATGTTATAGCAGGTGATGATAAGTGGAGAAGTAATGTTAAGTAAGAAGGGAAATAATGTTAAGTAAGGAGGGAAATAACGTGATATAACAAGTGATGATAAGTGGAGAAGTAATGTTAAGTAAGGAGGAAAATAATCTTAAGTGAGGAGGGAAATAATGTTAAGTAAAGAGGGAAATAACGTGATATAACAAGTGATGATAAGTGGAGAAGTAATGTTAAGTAAGGAGGGAAATAATGTTAAGTGAGGAGGGAAATAATGTTAAGTAAAGAGGGAAATAACGTGATGTAACAGGTGATGATAAGTGGAGAAGTAATGTTAAGTGAGGAGGGAAATAATGTTAAGTAAAGAGGGAAATAACGTGATATAAGCAAGTGATGATAAGTGGAGAAGTAATGCTAAGTACTGGGGTGGAAGACAAAATAAAGTAAGTAAGGGAAAAACGTGATGACAATGTTATAACGTGGAATAGTGTTAAGTAAGTATGGAAATAACGTAATATAATGAGAGAAATAGAGTTATATGAAGTGATGGGGGAAATAATAATATCTAAGGAGAGGAATAACATGATATAACATGAGAAGTAAAATATAGTAGAATATAACGTGATATAGTACGAGATATAATGCAACGTGAGGAAAAAAAATATAAGGAGGAAAAAATATTTGTTTCAAAGATAAATAATTCTGATTGCATGAATGAGATGAAAATGTGAGAGATTGTTATTTTCAAAATGTTTATCAATTTCTCAAATTTTACTTCATTAAAATTAACAACTAAGGATAATTTTCTTTCACAAAAATTTTTTCCAATTATTTATTTCAGAGCCGTGATGGCTCAGGGGATAAAGCGCTAGCCTTCCAATGAGGTGAACCGGGTTCGAATCCCAGCGATGACTGGCCGATACGAATTCCGCATCCGACTTGCTCCGACCACAGTGCTGACGTAAAGTATTCCTCAGTGGTAGACGGATCATGGGTAAGAGTCCCCTTGCCGTCAGGCTAACCATGGAAGGTTTTCGTGGTTTTCCTCTCCATATAATGCAAATGCGGGTTAGTTCCACGATGGAAATTTCTCTCAATACTTGATCCAGGAGTTCCTTTGTCTTCTGGATTGGTTTCAAAATTACAAGGTTGCGGAGTTAAATATTAGTAAAAAATTGGGTCGGCTGTTCAACGACGGTTATAAAATAAAATGAAATAATTTATTTCAAATACAGATTTAAACTTTAAATTTTCGAATAAAATGCGTAATGTCAGATTTTCCATTTGTACTTCATAAATTGCTTCGAATCTGAAAGTTAATTTTCAATGGATTTTCTTGGAAATTTGAACATAAAGTTTGTTTGTGCTCTAACGTGAAGGCAAAGGAGCATCAAATCGCTTTTCGTTTTGCCTTTCTTTTCTTAATATTCATTGACAAGGCTGATTCTTTTGCAGAGGGGTTGTGGGGTGGTACCTTAAGAAGAGTCATTCTAAAAATAAGCAGATGCAGAGGAATGTATTGATTATTCATTACAGAAGAAGCAAAAGTGATTTGGATGGAAATGGGGTGGAAGACAAACTTTTTCTGCCTCCTCCTCCTCTACCCCCACCGTGAAGCCACCAAAACAGTTGTCTCATTTGCCCTCATCCGTAAAGAGAATATTCATTGCAAGTGAAGGATCTTCCTTACCACGGGATTAGAAATCTATTTAAAAGCGTTTTTAGAAGATTTTTCGCTAAGGAATATAAGAAAAACCATAGTTTAAGTGCCTTAAACTCACTACAAAATTATAATTTTAAAGTATGTGGAGAATTATCATGGCTTTAGAACGGAAAAATAGTTTAATAAATATTTTGTATATAATAATTTTTAGTTAATAAATATTTTGAAAATTACTAAATTCTTTTTAAAATTTGATGAGATTTTTTTTTCTTTAAGATATGAACTAATTATTAAAGAAAAAAAAATTCGAATTTCTTAGATTACGAAATATAAGAAGAACCGTAGTCTAAGTACCTTAAACTGACAGCGAAGATATTATGTGAAAAATTATCAAGGCTTTAGAACGGGAAAGTAATTTAAATACTTTGAAAATTATTAGATTTTTTAAAAATTTGATGAGATTTTTTTCCTTAAAATATAATTTCTTAACAAAAGAAAAAAAATTTCGAAGCCTTTGCACCAGGAAATATAAGAAAAACCATGGTTTAAGTGCCTTAAACTTACGACAAAATTATAATTTAAAAGTATGTAAAGAATTAGCATGGCTTTAGAACGAAAAAATAACTTAAATAATTTAAAAATTTTTAAATTTTTTTAAAATTTGACGAGAATTTTTCTTTAAGATATAAATTATTAACAAAAGAATAAAGCTTTTCACCAAGAAATATAAGAAAAAACATAGTCTAAGTGCCTTAAACTCACAGTGAAGTAATTATTTTAAAATATGTGAAAAATGATCATGGCTTTAGAACGGAAAAATAATTTAAATATTTTGAAAATTATTAAATTGTTTAAACATTTGATGAGATTTTTTCTTTAAGATATAAATAATTGGCAAAAAAAATATTTTAAAAGCTTTTTCACCAAGAAATATCGGAAAAATAGTCTAAGTGCCTTAAACTCACAGTGAAGTTATTATTTTAAAATATGTGAAAAATGATCATGGCTTTAGAACGGATAAATAATTTAAATATTTTGAACATTATTGAAATATTTTAAAATTTGCCAATTTGATGATATTTTTTCCTTGAAATATAAATAATTAATAATGTTTTTCGAAGCTTTTTTTGCAAGATAAGCTAAGGGTTTTTCTAATTTAAGTCTTTTAAACTCATATCAAAGTCGTAAATTTACACTATGTGAAAAATTTTCAGGTCTTTAGAACAAAGAATATTAATATTTTTTTAACTTCACCAACTTGGCAAGTTTTTTTTTTGGCAAAATGTAAATCATTAACAGCGATTTTTTAAACTTTTCAGCTAAGGAAATAAAAGAATCTCAGTTTAAGTGCCTTCCAATTGAGGTAAAACTATGATTTCAAACTATCTATTCCATCTTGTCGTAAAAGATCATCTAGGCTTTAGAACGGACACATTTCTTAAATATTTTAAAAGTTACTAAACTTTTAAAACATTCATCACTAAAAAAATAAAAACTAAAAACCACTAATTTGGTGAGAGTTTTCCACATAGATGAGAATCATTAATATCATGAGTATTTTTAATTTTCTTTCAACTAATTTCCTCAACTCTTTAATTTTTTCAACTCCAACTTCCTTAATAAGTACAAAGAGAGCTGGCTAAAAGACAGAAAAAATGTGAATTAAGAGTCAGAACTAACTGTTACAAACTTAAAAAAGACCCATAAAAGCAAAGGTGGAAGGTTGTTTAACATCTTGTATGATACTGGAATATAAAGTAAAACTTGTTTGCAAACCACAAAAAGTTTAGTTGCGTAATACTGGAATATAAAGTAAAATTTGTTTGGAAACCACGAAAAAGTTTAATTACTTTTTTACTCTCTAGCGGTCGAGCTATAACATTCTTTCAATTCCTGCAGTACATTCACTTCCTTATTATGTTATTTTAAGTCCCAATCAGAGCAAGATAGAAAGAAACTGGGGTCCACTTTTGGTCAATATAACTACATTTCAGTAAAAAAGGACTTTTTTTCAGAAAAATTAATACGCAAAATATTTTTAGGCAAAATACTTTGTTATGTTATTTTAAATGATATCTGAAAATTCCCCTACTTTCCTCTTCATGTTTTCCTCTTTTTTGAGGGAAAAGGGGAAAGGTTGAGGGGGGATAGGCATATTTTACAATGCATTTTTTCAACTCTGAATTGAATGAAATCAGTCATAAGACGATCGCACTAACAGTTTAAAGTTTAAGAGTATTTTATTTACATAAAGTACAATTTTGCACTGGTACTTATATACGCAACTTGCATTGCTACAGACATATTGCTTCGTATGTAATTTTTCTCATTTAGTTGAATGAGGCCGAAATCGAATCAAGAGAACTAATATATTTTAAAATTTGGAATGGTTTTTTTTGTACAGAAAGTTCGCATTTATACGACTTTCACTTCTTCTCGAAGTCACACTTACGCAACTTAGGGCGTGTCTGAATTTCACTTATTAGGAAGAAAATCCTTATAACATCTAAACTATTATTAAGATCCTTTTATTTTATAACGGTCGTTGAACAGCCGGCTCAATTTTATGGGTTTACGACTACTAATGTTCAACAACCTTGTTATTTTGAACCCAATCCAGAAGACAAAGGAACTCCTGGATTGAGTATTGGGAGAAATTTGCCTTCGTGGAGGACTGTTTGATGGAGCTAACCCGCATTTGCGTTATATGGAGAGGAAGACCACGAGTACCTCCCATGGTTAGCCCGACGTCTAGGAGATTCTGATGATCAGTCTATCACTGAGGATATTCCACGTCAGCACTGTGATCGTTGCAAGCCGGATGCGCAATTCGTATCGACTGGGATTCGAACCTGGTTCGCCTCATTGGAAGGCCTTTTTGGCCAAGGCATTAACAATCATGTTCAGATGGAAAAGAAAAACTATCAACCTTGACTACCTTTCATTTAATTTTTGGATCTTCCACGTTTTAGGACTCAATTGTAATGCCTCAAGGGGGTATCCTCAAATATACTAATTAGTGCAGATGATATTTTAAGTCACAAAATCAGACGAAAAAAATGTACTTTCTCAAAATAAACATATTTTTTTTCGATGAATTTAAATTTGTGACCCCCAAGATATTGGGGGGAGTCGTAATCGGGGAAATATGGTTCCAATAATTTGATCAGAAGAGCGGTCTAAATTTTTGACCCCGTAATGTCAACTTTACTTTTTTCGTATTTCTCCATATCTCGAGAACTTATAAAGTGAATTGAAAAGTTTTTGCATGTAAATATAAAATCCGTTTATCTAAACATAACGTCACGGAAAAAATAACTTTTAATAAATAGTTATTATTTTTTATTATTTTATTTAATAATAATCGAAAGATTTTAAATTGTAATGCATATAATTGTTTATATTATTATAAAGAATGTAATTTTACATGACAAATTACAAAATGTGAGCCAAATCGATCGAATAGTTCCTGATAAATCAAATTTTGAACATACGACTTTTTTAAAATTTGATTTCTTAAGAACTGTTTGCACTGCACAAAGCACATGATTGTTAACACTATGTGCTTATTCTAATTGACTTACCTGGTTGCTTTTTAGGCTTAGGAAACAGTATACTGTATATCTGAAAATAAACATAAATAATACGTTAAAAAATTATCTTGAAAAAATATGAACAAAGTGCCTTTTTACCTTAGTAAAGAAAATAAAGAAGATATGAAAATATATACATACAAATAAAGAAAATTGTTTTAAAGTTAAGAACATATAAAATAAAAGAAATTATATTGCAAACTAGTCAATTCATAGAACAAAATAACTTTTTCATGAATTTAAAAAGTTATTTGATTCAGATGAATTTCAATATTACAAATAAGTTTTTTTAAAATTAAACTAAGAATATTCATGACATTCTAAGGATATTCAATAACAGGACAAACAAAAGCTAATCTTAAAAAAAAAAGCTTAGAGTGATTTCTTCCCAGGGGGCGCAACAGGGAAAAATGCATTTGAAATTCTTGTAAAAGAGAGGGCGTCCTCACATAAAGAAGGGCGGAGGCAAATGATGACTATTAAAGAAGAATCTAAAAATAAGTTTCGGTTGAAGGAAAATCTGTTCAGGCAAAATATGCTATTGACTTCTCATCGATTGATCTCTCACCACCTCTTCCTCTCTTAAAAATTGTCGTTTGCTGTAAAAGTATTCGCTAAAATATTCTATAACGATTTGGTTCATACGACGATTCAAATCATTTCTACATAAATAAAAAATGAAACTAATTTTACGTTCGATGAATAAAAAAACATAATTTGGGTCCTATCAGGTAATATTATATATGTTACCGTGAATGAGCGTCATCAAGAGAATGTCGACTTTCACAGGTGAATGTCAACAATCACAGAGTCGTTTTGGTGATTGTCCGAAATATTTGTTATATACGATTTGATATTAATTTACTCGTTGATATTATTATATTTATTCGATATTTTAATATCTTCTAAGGATACATTAGAAGAAACATCAATGTATACCGAACAGTGACACTAAACCTTAAAAAAACATCAGTGTTGAGTATATCGGGCAAATTTATACCGGGCAGTGACACTGAACCTTAGAAAAACATCAGTGTAGAGTATACAGCGTAAATGTACCGGGCAGTGACATTGAAACTTAAAGAAACATTAGCGTAGAGTATACAACGTAACTGTGTACCGGGCAGTGACCCTGAACCTTAAAAAAACATCAGTGTATAGTGTAAATGTATACCGGGCAGTGACACTGAACCTTAAAAAAAACATCAGCGCAGAGTATATAGCATTAATATATACCGGGCAGTGACACTGAACCTTAAAAAAACATCAGTGTAGAGTATATTGGGCAAATATATACCGGGCAGTGACACTGAACCTTAAAAAAACTTCAGTGTTCGGAGTAACGGTTAAATGCATACTGGGCAGTGGCATTTGACCTTAAAAACATTGATGTAGGCATACCGAGCAAATGTGTACCGGACAGTGGCACTTAACCTTGTATATATTTCGGACACTTACTAAAGAGACTATGTGATTGTCGACATTCACCGGTGGAAGTTAACATCCACCAATTTCGGTCATTCAGAGTTACATATATAAGCCTGTAAAATACTATATCCCTGCATTTCCGGATTACGTAAAAATTCTTATGAGGCATGTATTTCTTACCCATACATAACTCTAAAGCTCAAGTGATGCTAATATGCTTATTCCTTACTTAATTTGCAGATTATCAAGGAAAATCCGCCAAAGAGCGGAATTAATATTTTTCCGCAATTTACCAAGGCAATATAGGTAATGTGCGCATTCACTTCTCCAGCATCGTTATAGTTCAAAAGTTTGTTTCTCTCATTCTATTCACTAATTTGTGGATTGCTTGATTGTATTTGTTGACTTGATTATTAACATATTAAGAAATAAATACGTGGCGTTATGTTAATTTCCTTAATTGTAGTAATAATTTGAACTGTTTGGTTATATAGTTTTTAAAGTGATTGATTCTATCAACTAAGGTTTTTTATTGTCTGATGGTAATAGCTTGGTATTTTAGATACCTAAAAACAAATAAATGACATCATTCTAGGTAAGTAGGTTCTTTATTTCCGTTGTACTAGAACTGCTTCAATGGGCAACTAGCGATTGTCTGGGAAACATCCCTAAAGGATGATCCGAAGACATGCCATCACAATTTGGATCCTCCGCTTTACTTTTTCTCTAAGTCTCATCTATTGTGGCGTACATCACTCGCACACCACTGGTATCATAGGACATCCCCTGGTACCCTGCTGGGCATAAAATGCAACTGAAGAACCCAGACTGCTTTGGCCATATTGGCAAGTGGCCATCTTAAGGGTCTTACTTTTGAGAAAGGCAGAAAGTTCTACCCTACTTGCAAAAAATGCTGTGTTCAACCAGCTTCGCAGGAACATATTCTGGTTTGCCTTGGACTTTCTAAGGTGGATCTTATACCAGATCCCCTTTTTGTTGTGGGTTTTATTGAGGTCAGTGGAGTCCTGGAGCTTATCTGACACCTGTCAGATTAAGAGGATTAGCAACAACCTTCTCCCTTCTCTGTCTTCGTATGCCTGTGAAGGCAGAGGGGTGCGATTGTTCTTGTTTTCCAGTGGCGCCATCTATGGCCAAGAATTCGACTTCTGCCTTACACTTATGCGTCATACCCTCTCATAGGGGGGACCCATTTATACATCCATTCATTCATCCACAGATCGTAATTTTGTCCTGAATTAGAGAACGATCGATCTCCAATCCAGTACCCCCAGAGGTGTTGATTTGTTATGGGAACGTGGAGGACTTCTGCGACAAGGCAGATTTAACGAGCATCAGTCACCATTTACTACATGGGGAGTCTTCGGCCGGCAGGGTTCGAACCCACGAACTTTCGAACCCGGCCTCTTTCTTCCTTCAAAACTTCAAATGATGCTAAAAATACAATATTTTTTTTTATTCGTTAGAACGTTTCGTTAAAATCTAGAACAAAACAATCTTTTTTAAACGACCTAAAACATTATGACATTTAATGACAAGTGGTATGATAAAATAAAAAGAAAAAAAATTGGCGAAAATCGTGCTATTCGTGGAAGAAATCAAATTTGTTGAAAAAGCCTATTCCTTTTTTCTTCGCTGTATTTTTCATCATATCTTTTTAGTTATATATATTTAAAAAAAAACATAAATAGAACCATTACAATGTAACCGTTACATTAAATAACGGGTATTTCACGTTAATGCTTTTTTTTCCCCTTCTACGTTTTGTTTGGTAGACCTGTGAGAGAAATCAAGTTTTCGAAAGTAAACAGAATAAAATTATAAAATAAACTCCAGGAGTTCTTCTCCTATCCTTTTTTTTTCCATTTCCTTATTCTTTTATTTCCGTCGTTATTTACTTATTTATTTTTTCATTTTCGTGAATGGCAGCACCTTCTAAACTTTTTCGGGTTTCCGCACACCTTTTCGTTCCACACGCGGAAGAGGATCCCAAACCCCTTTTTCTCAATATACTTCCTCTCTTTTGCACGAACGAGAAAAAGAATCCATCTTTCTAGAATATTTTTTTTCTTCTCTTCTCCTCTGACTGCTTTTTACCTTTTCATTTTCGCCCTTCGCATTTTCACGTTCTAAGAAGTCCTTCTCAACGGGGACGGGAAGGTATTTCTTTGTTCGTAAGTGTGGAAACAACTCAACTCTTCTCCGTAGAGAAAATTTTCGGAGAATTTATTATTATTTTTAGTAAACTTTTCAGTCTCCGCTTTTTGAAATATATATCTGTCTGTTTGTTTGACGAACTGTTTTCCCTCCGAAATTGTGAAAATTTCATCGGATTTCATGCTTACTGAAAAAGTTTTCGTTTTTCATCCGTTTTCGTTCCAAATCTACTTACTCCACGCATATTCACTAAATTAAACACAAATGCAATTTTTTTCTTCTTCTAATAATGGTTTACTTTAATCTACTTACCCAACATTAGAAATCAAGACAATTAACATTAGCAATCAACTTCCTATTTATCTTTGATCTCCAACTCCTTTCATTAATTGCAAGAAGGGCCGTAATAGCCTGGTTGGTAGGGCACTGGGACTCTGCATAAGAGTTCGTGGGTTCAATCCCCGCCGGCCGAAGACTTCCCGTGTAGTAAATGGCTACTGATGCACGCTAAATCTGTCGAGGCACAAAGTCCTGCATGTTCCCATAACAAATCATACCTCTGGAGGTATTGATCCAGGAGTATTCTTGTCTTCTGGACAGGTTCAAAATTGCAAGGATACGGACTTGAACCAACACCTCCTAGAAGTAGAAAGGCCTCAGCACGGATCAATTTAGTAGTCCGATGTGACGAAGTTAACTGCACAGTTGATGAAAAATAAGAAAGATGTCATGACGTTCGGGGTACTAAGCTGCGCAGTGGTTGAAAATACAAAATATGTCATTACGTTTGGACTACTAAAGGATATTTATGGTAACCCGTGCAGAGGCCTGCTCTTATGTAGGAGGTGTTGCTTGAACACTAGTAGTCGTAAACTCAAAATTGGGTCGGCTGTACAACGAAGGTTATAAAAGAAAGCAACTCAAAAATTATTTTCACGAGAAAGATAACTGCGGACAACCACATTAATCTACCGAGTTCATAAAGTGTGTACTAAACTCATATGAGAAATTCTCCTCCTACCCAAGTTTCGGAGGTTGAGGTTTTCCATATCAAATGTATTTAATTTACGAACTTAGTACTTTTTACTACTCTCACCTCCAGAGCAATAAAAAAACAACTGTATAGATTTGTGCATATACAAATGACTATATCGATGTGTAACAACAGCATTACACCAGTTTTGGTGAAAAAAGCGTTTAAATGTTATTTTTGTTTTCATTATTTCTTATACATGAAATTTCAAGTATATTGGCGAGTAATGCTTAAAACATTGACGAGTATGAAAAAGAGAGTTTTAATATTTAAGAATATTTTAAAAACCTTATGTGTCTGTATATTAAAGAAACATAACTTCCCCACCAATTTATAGAGAATCAATACCATTAATTTTTCAAATTTATTTTATTCTTTCAAATCTAAAATTATCACTAAAAACAACTTAAAATTAATAAATATAAATTATCACTAAAAATACAACTTTGAATACTCTTTCAATTTACAAGTACTATGAATATTCATCCATTATTATATTGCCCACTTGTTTATTCTTTAGAAATAAACGCAATTTTCATTTTAAAAAAAAACTAGTTTTTGTTCACTTTTAGTGTTAATTGAATTATTTTTTCAACACTTGCAACTCAACAATTAAATAAAAGATCTATGACTGAAACAATGGTTATAGTGTCCACAATGATACAATTTGAATAATGATACAATTGATTTTCAATGATGATACAATTTGTTTTAACAATGGTTAAAACAAATTGTAAATCTCGAGTAAACATTATTGTTGATCGAAACCCTTTGTTGAAAGGGAGATTTTTTCTGAAATGTTTCATTCTTTTTTGAGTTGATTCAAAGAGAGGTTTGATTGAAACTTAAAAAAAATTTCAAAATGTCTTGTGGCCAATGTGGTTTAGTGAAGTGGTTTAGAAAGATAATGTAAGTTAATATAGTACATAATTGCAGCCATTTACTATTAGTTTGATTTTTAGTACAATCTGACTATTAATATTATTTTCGGAAATTTGGAAGAGTCTGTCTAGCATGGTTTACAATATTCTACTTGATATCGTTGTACTTGTAATTACGTTATTACTGAAACTAGAAAAATTAATTGATTTGATTTTCTTATATCTTTTACATTAAATCTCACAGTAACAATAAAAGATCTTTAAATGGTAATAAATTATTTTAAAAATAATAGTTTTTCATGTATTGTGTTAACAAATAAAAACAATTCAGGGGTTTTTCTAATTTTTTCAATGTACAAGAAACAACCTAAATTTCAATATATATATATATATATATATATATTTTAAC
>NC_092207.1:19791751-19831901 GCF_043381705.1 Parasteatoda tepidariorum
TTGATTTATCTGACCCTGGTGATCTGAAAGAGAGTAGTGATCGTTATGATCGAGGTGATTGTAGCATCTCATCAGATGATTCGATCGATGAACGAGAGAACGAAGGAGATCTTGACATTCAAGATTGTCCAAGAGGTTGGATTGATTTATCTGACCCTGGTGATCTGAAAGAGAGTAGTGATCGTTATGATCGAGGTGACTGTAGCATCTCATCAGAGGATTCGATCGATGAACGAGAGAACGAGGGAGATCTTGACATTCAAGATTGTCCTAGAGGTTGGGTTGATTTATCTGACCCTGGTGATCTGAAAGAGAGTAGTGATCGTTATGATCGAGGTGACTGTAGCATCTCATCAGATGATTCGATCGATGAACGAGAGAACGAAGGAGATCTTGACATTCAAGATTGTCCAAGAGGTTGGGTTGATTTATCTGACCCTGGTGATCTTAAAGAGGGTAGTGATCTTTGTGATCGAGGTGACTGTAACATTCCATCAGATGATTCGGAAAATCCTGATGCTTTGAATGATTCGAATGATAGTGAAATTTCTGGTTATTTGCATGGTTTTGCTGATTCCAAAGAGGCAAGTGATTCTAATGAATCCGAGAATTTCTTTTCTTGGGACCGGATGATGCTAAAGGTTTCAAAAACTGGAGACGATCTTAAAGATTGTGTGATTTCTAATGGTGCCACTGATGTTCAAGATCTTGAAAATATGAAAAATTCATTTGATCATAAAGATTCCAAAGGCACCAATTATATAACAAATTGTGGTGATTATACTGACCCAGATGACAATCTTGCTTTGGTTCAGATGACTATTTCAGATGGTTTAGAAGCTCTTAAAAATCCTGATGATCATAACGATTCAGGAGAGTCAAAACATTCGAATGACAGTGATATTCATGATAGTCCTACTGATCGTTCTAATTTATCCAGCCCGGGAGGTTCTAAAATAATGGATGAATCTTGTGCTCCAGATGAATGTGAGGAATTTTATGATCAGAACATTCCTGGTGATTTAAAAAATCCTGATGCTTTGAACGATTGTGAAGTTAAAGATGATGCTCACGATGCTGCTGATAATGAAATGTGTGGTGATTCTAATGATACAGAGGATTTCCTTTTTTGGGTCAGGAAGATGCGAAAGATTGCAAATGATGATGATGATTTTAAAGAGTGTGTTGATTCTAATGGTGCCACTAATTCCAACTGTCTTGAAAATGAAAAAGATGTATCTTCTCCGAACGGCACAAGGGATAATACAAACTACGGCGATTATAATAGCCTAGAGGATAATCTCGCTTGGGTTCAGAAAATATTAACCATTTTAAGCGGTTCGGGAAGCTGTAAGAATCCTGATGATCAGAACAATCCTTGTGATTTTAAACCTTCTGATGATAGTGATATTAAGGATTGTTCTACAGGCTATGTTAATTTATCCGGCTTAGGTGATCCTAAAGAAACTGGTGATTCTTGTACGCTGTATGATCGGAAAGAGTTTGGTGATTACACGGACTCAAATGCTTTGGGAAATTCTAGTGTTCTGAATGATTCAAATGATCATAAAATCTCCGGGTATCATCAGAGTGATGCTGATCCCGATGAGTTGAGTGATCCTAATAATCCAGCGAATTTTCTTTCCTGGGTCAAGATGATGCGGAAGATCGCAAGCGATGACGATGATTATAAGGATTGTGTTGATTCTGAGGGTGACATTGAACTTAGTGATCGTACTAATGAGAATGGTTTATTTGATTATAGTGGAACAAATGATAACGCGAATAATGGTGGCCATTGTAGTCTAGAGGAAAACCTTGAGTGGGTTCAAATGATTCTAAAGATTCTAAATGGTACGGATGATCCACATCATTCCTAAATCATACGAATGATTCTAATGACTTTTAAATGGTATAAATGATGCAGATGACTTTTAAAAATATATATGATTTTAATGATCTTTAAAAGATATATATATATGATCAAAATAACTTTTATTTGGTATCAATCATCATAATGGCTTTTAAATGGTACATATGAACCAAAAAATGTTTTTGGTACAGATTATCCAATTGACTTTTAAATGGGACATATCACCCAAATGACTTTATTTGGTATAGATGATCTAATGACTTAAAAAGCGTGGACGATCCAAATGACTTTTATTTGGTACAAATGATCCAAATGACTTTTATTTGGTATAAGTGATCACAATGACTTTACAATGGTACATATCACCTAAATGACTTTATTTGTATAGATGATCATAATGACTTTGAAATGGGACATATTACCCAAATGACTTTATTTGGAATAGATGATCCCAATGACTTAAAAAATATGGACGATCCAAATGACTTTTATTTGGTATCGATGACTTTTAAATGGGACCTATCACCCAAATGACTTTATTTGGTATAGATGATCATAATGACTTTTAAATGGGACATATCACCCAAATGACTTTATTTGGTATAGACAATTGACTTTTAAATGGTACAGATGATCCAAAAAGACTTTTATTTGGTGTACATGATTCTAATGCCTTCAAAAAGTATATTTGAAAAAAATAATAATAAAAATAAAAAATAAAAAAATGCTGTTGTTTTTCTACAAAATAATCCCATATACGTAGACTTCAACATGACCATTATCACTCAACATTTCATTTCTATGAGAGATTGCCACGTAATAAGAATTAACGTTTTATACGAGTTGTGAAATTAGTAAAAACTAATAAAATCATTGTTAGAAAAGTAAACGAGACAAAAACGCTAAACATTGCAAAGCCCGATATTACAAAAAATAAACAAGACGAAAACACTTAGTTTTCTCAACACTAAATCTCATGGCGATGGTTCATATGAACCCGTAATTTATATAGCTTTTCTGTTTTTTGTTTATACACAAAGAGTATATAAGCCCCTAGCAACAATTACACCTTGATCCCAGTTGGGCTCAAAATTGGCTCAATGTGGTTCCTATAAGAACATGCACCGAAGAACCAATTTTGGGATGCCAATATTTTGTAATATTGGTCCTGGAAAGACCTATATAGGGACTACATTGGCCAACATAGAACCTATATTGGCTAAATAATGGATATAAAATATCGGGTGCATCTGAAAAGTCTGCTCCACAGTTCTTTACCTTGATAATAATGCGGAAATTATGGCAACATTATAGCTCGTTTATCAGACTTAAATATTTTGTTATTAGTTTTAATTAATTAATTGCTCCTAATATGAGTACATTTACTACATTTCAGAAATATTACAAAAAAATATATACAAGGGGAAAATTTTTTAACACTCCTCATATTGAAATGGTTAACCCTCTCGTAGCATATGCCGCGATTTCCACGGGCATCGAAGAACTAGCAAACTTTTTACTAAGCATTATTTGTGCAAATTTTTTTTTTATTTGAAAGAAGAAACCATTTTTTAACTGAGCAATCTGCTCTTTTTGCTCTTCATGGTTTCATCCCGGCTTTCTTGTGATGCTATTCAGATCTGGATCAACAGATGGTTATTTTTGTGAAACATACAAGCACGTTTAGCAGCATTTTGAACGCCCTTTTCAAAGTTTGCTGTTTGTTGAAGTCAAAATTTTTGATGGCCGCATCAAATAATTTTGATGGTTTATGTTGGTTTCATGCGATTCATGATGGTCCAACATAATTTGATGGTTACCATCATCCAACATTTCCCATTATGCCTTCATAGTTTTTGACATGCATACAAACTTTCATCATTCCATGATGGAAAATGATACTTTAAGACTATGATGGTTAACCATCAAGAGAAGTTTGACTCTCATGGACAAACAATCCACGATAGTTCCATCTATAAATTTCCATGATGGTTTAATAGAAATTCTTGCTGATTCTCAGAAATATACCATCAAAACAATTTGGTTTTTTTTATGTTAGACCATCATAAATCAGTCCGAATTCCTGCATTGGAATGATGGTTGTTCATGATCGTTCAAACATTTCATTTCTAAGATACTACGATGGAAATTCGTGATGGCTCTTAATGGTACAACAATGCATTTTCACGATGATTTAATAATAATTCACGTTGGTTCAGCAGGAATATACCATCAAAACAATTATTTTTAATATTGGTTCATTATAAATCAGTCCAAATTCCTAAATTGGGGTGATGGTGGCTCATGATCATTCCTACATTTGATTTCTAGGAAACTATGATGGAAATTACCGATGGTCCAACATGAACAAACCATCAAAACAAGTTGCTATTCTTATGTTGGATCCTCATAAATCAGTCTGAATTTCTCCATTTTAGATGATAGTTGCTTATGTTATTTACCATCAAAAAATATAATGGTTCATAATGGAATTATTAGTGGTTACCATCAAGATTGTGTTGGTTCATCAATGGAAAAACTATCAAAACTTCTGACTTAAGGTTGCTTAACAAAAACAAAGCAAGCTAAAATTAATTTGGTTTAATTATTCCGAGGTAGAACTTTGCCATGAGCCCTATTTTAAAATTTATCATACTAAAAATCATTTTTAATATATGTTTTGCAAGTATTTTGCATATTTTCGTTAGTATATACACTACCCCACAATAATGGAAAAGGCACTTTCAGTTTTTGACATTTTTTATATAGTTACCTAGAATGTTTGGGGTTATTTTGTAACTTTAGAGATGCTTAGTTCATGCGATTTTTCATACTTAGCTATAAATTTAAAACTTTCAAAGATTTGAAGGACCGACAATAAATTACGAAAAAAAACAAGTATTTTTGATCAACCTTTGCCAGAAAAACAAGCAATAAGCTTGTAACTTGTATCGATAATTTGATTGTAAATTTGCGATAACTTTCGTGAACCTTGCTTAAATATTCGTGGAGATGTAGACATTTTTATAAAAAAGTAATTTAGTGGTTTAACGGTTTTTTTTATTAAAAACCTTAATTTTATCAAAATTTTTTAAAGTTATAAATCAAAAAATAAAACAAAAAATTAGTTTTTTGATAAAAATGTCTATATCTGAAATAAGCTAGATTTACGAAATTTTATGCAGTTTTTGAAAAAAACAACCAAAATTATCTATTCAAGTTACAAGCTCATTGCTTAATTTTTTTGGCCTAAGGTGTTCAAAAATACTTGTTTTTTTCGTAATTTATTGTTGGCTCTTCAAATCTTTAAACCTTATTGCTAAGAATGAAAAATCAAATAAAGTTACAAAATAATCTTCTGATTAATTCTTGAGAAATTAAAAAAAAATGTCAAAAACTGAAAGTGTCTCTTCCATTATTGTAGGGAGGAGTACAACTTATCTTTATACTTCATAAATTAAGTCATAGTTTAACCAAGATTAATTTGATTACGAGATTTTGAATATGATAATTCTTGAATTTTTTTTTTGACAAACTTTTTTATGATCAAATTATTTTTTTGATTATTTTTCTGATGATTTTGAATACGATCTTTCTTCAAATTCATTTTTTTTGACAACCATTTTATGATTTTTTTTTGATGATTTTGAATATCATAATTCTTCAATTTCCTTATTTGACGACCTTTTTTCATGATCAAAAAATTTTTTTATGATTTTTTTGATGATATTGAATATGGTCATTCTTCAATTTGATTTTTTGGCAACTTTTTTTTGATGATTTTGAATATGGTCAATCCACAATTTCCTTTTTTGACAATTATTTTACGATCAAAGAAACATTTTATGATTTTTTTTTTGATGATTTTGAATATGGTCAATCCACAATTTCCTTTTTTGACAACCTTTATTTATGATCAAATAAATTTTTGATTATTTTTTCGATAAATTTCAATATGATCATTCTTAAATTTCATTTTTTTAAACTTTTTTTTAATGTTAAAATACTATATTGAAGAAAAAAAACTCCTTTACAAAGAATTTTTGTATATTTTAACTTTAAAATAATTAGCATATTCGAAAAGCATTATCCTTAAACATTTGAAACATGTAAGAAAAAACTACGCAATTTTCGAATCTGTTTTGATAAAAAGAAATCAAGCAGCGAAAGGGTAAATGGTTTTCAAAACATTATGCCATACTTACGCATTTTCAGTTATCATTTAAAAAATATTTTTAAAATGTTCTTCAATGGCGCGAAGTCGTGAAAAATCTCCCCTTCTCATCTGACGTGCCTTAAATAACTCTGCAAATATTGGAAGACATTTAATTAATTAGAGTAACACTTTTCACGAATTAAAATAAAAATAATTTTGGTTGCAAAATAATTCTTGTTGTAAATTTATTTGACAAGGAAAGCATTTTTTTTCCTCCTGAATTTTTGGTTCCAGTTAAAAATGTGTTCGACAGATGGCACTGCTGATAGTAAAGGTGTATAACAAAGGAAAAAAAATTAAAAATCCCAACACAATTTTTTCTAAATCAGTTAGTGATCGAAATATGATTTTCAAATTTTTTTGAAATATCCACTTTTGATTCATCGCTATGTGGCACGTTGTATAGTAATTTTAATTTTTTCTATTTAAACGCTAACTATGTGGCACCATTTATCTAAAACTTTTTGAACTGAAACCAGGAACTCTGGGATAAGAAGAATTGCGCTCTGTCATATTTTTGTACAAAAATTTTGAATTATTTATCTATTTTAATGCTTTTCTTCTAGGAAGAAACACATATGCAAAATAACACATTTTATACTATTAAACCATGAAAACTTTACAATAACCTGCTAGGAATGAATTTCATCTTGGAAAATAAGTGATAAGAATCTGATAAGCAAACTCTAATGCACAGATCACTTTCTGAAACACTTTACTACAATTTTAGCAAAGGTTTCAAAGTTTCAGTAGGTTTCAGTGTGAAAAAAATCGACTACTTTGAATAACTTTTGATCTAATGATCGGATCTTTACGTTCTAGCACTCTATCTTAATGGCTCAAGGAGGCTACAGCAAATATGATAACTAGAGATTCTTAGATAATTTTCGCAAATTTATAAAACAAAAATATATTTAGGTTAAGAAAATAATTTTTAACGTGATCGAACAAAGCTGTAAATATAAAAATATATTTAAGTGACTAGACCATGGAGCTGAAATATAAGTAGAGGAGGCCCGCAGTTATATTTCCACATCTCTCTGCTTCCCAAACATCAGACTTCACCGTGTCACGTGCTACCTCTCTTTGGGCCAAAAGTTATCCCACAGTGCGTGCTCAAAATGCATTCCTGTTCTATTGATTACACCGGCCGTTTTCACAAATTTTTAAAAGAAAAATTTATTAGATTGAAAGAATAATTAGTGACGTGCTCGAACAATGCTTTAGTAAAAAGCTTTAATTAATCTTTCTATGTTATTCCTTTTCTGTAAATTATTTTCTTAATTTATTATTTAAAACGAATCGCTTTCTCACACTTAGAAATTCACATCCTGTCCTTAATCTATTTTTGGCTCAAGTATGCATTAATTAAAAGCAAGACATTTTCCCCTTTGCTCCTTGTGGGAATCGCGCGACCTATTTAATAAACCAATTACAATTACTAAGATTTCTCTTATTCCCTAAAATGAAGCATTTTACGGATTTACTTTGCAAGATTTTCCCTAACTTATATTGAGGAGCACAACATTTCGTGACCATTTTGATAAACGTTCTCTGTCTATTAATTAATGAATAAATTTTGTACTCTAATGTTTTAACTTGTCCTAAGACCTGTTTTAATCCTTCCACTCAGCAACGACGTTATATATATATATATATATAAATATATAGATAGGTTCAGTAAATGATGCATCAAACTTCTAGGGAAAATATGGCACATCATAAGGATTGAGAATTACCTAGGAAGCCATGACCGGATTATCGTATTCAATNTATATAGCACTGCAAATAGTTAAAGGGCATAAAAAAAGATTAAAAGTCTCATCACAATTTTTTTTCTAAATCAGTTAGTGAATTCGAAACTTATTTTCCGATATTTTTAAAATATACACTTTTAACAGCAAACACATGTCGTTATGTGACATGTTGTAATGTAATTTAAAGCTATAAATTTGCATAATAATATATCGTTATTTGAGCACTTGCTATGCAGCACCATTTCTCTAAAAAATTTTGAACTACGACAAGAAACTCTGGGATAAAAAAAAAATGTGCTCTGTCACATTTTTGTTGACAAACTATAAATTATTTATAGATTTTAATGATTTTCTTCGATAGAAAAAAAAGGTTAATTCAATTGAAAAAAAAAACTTTAACAACTTTTAAAATATTTAAGCCTTTTGATATCGTCCAGTAAAGTTTTAACGGCCAGGTAGAAGTTGTTTCAGAAATATAGTTTTGTTTCGAGTTTGAGATATTCACACTGCAGCGTTTTCTTTTTTTTTCTTCGTGAAAGAGACTCAAAAAATACATTTAAATGATTTTTTTTTAATCGCCATATTAGGAAAAATTTCTTACCAGCATTAAATTTATTAACGCTTTTTTTCAAAGCTCTTTTGCATAAGAAAATAAAAATGCAACAATTACAACACCTGGAGGCCATTATCTTACCATATAGAATTATCTAAACTTTATAATGGCCAAATACTTCTTAAAAAATCGGCAATATGACAAGAATTTTTCCCCCTGTAGAAAACAATAAAAGTCAGTCAATAGTTTTAAATTGTTACTAATTTTTATGAGCCAGATAATACTGCGTTAAAGTTACGTTTTAAATATTCAAAAATTAGGTCACAAACAATTTTCTTTTTCACAAAACTGTGGTTTTTATACCTAGAGACGCTTTGCAACTTTGTAAGAATTAGCCTAGATAGTTCTGGATAAATATAGCCTAAACTTGACTTAAAAGTCATTAACAATTCCGGGTTCAAATTCCAGTCTATACGAATTTCGCATCCGGCTTGCACCGACCATAGTGCTGACGTGAAATACCCTTAGTGGTAGACGGATCATAGGTTAGAGTCCCCTTGCCGTCAGACTAACTTTGGAAAGTTCTCGTGGTCTTCCACTCCATGTAACGCAAATGCGGATTAGCTCCATCAAAAAGACCTGCACGAAGGCAAATTTCTCCCAACACTCGATCCAGGAGTTACCTTGTCTTCTGGATTTGGGTTCAAAATTACAAAGCTGGGGAGTTGAACATTAGTGGTCGTAAACCTATAAAATTGGGTCGGCTGTTCAACAATGGTTATAAAATATAAAATAAAATCTCTCAGCAGTTAAGAAAATAAAGTATTTTTCGTAAATAATCTCTTTTCTATGTGACAACAAAGCCTTCGAAAACAGCCTTAGAATCAATGAATAATTCTTATTTTTTGCATAATTTTTCGAACCCTAACACTGTAACGTTGGAGTAGACTTTCTAATAAGGTAAGTCTTGGATAGATGACCATAGTTTTCCTTTTTTCAAATCGAAATAAAAGTATTAAGAATTGAGATGCAAGATATGTTTATGCGCATTTTAAATTCTCGCACATGTACTCAAAATTTGAGGGCTGTTTTTGAAATGTCGGCCGCTTGAATATAAAAACCAAACGAAAGAAATTTTTTATGAAGCAAATTTATTTTTTAATTCTTCATACGTTTCTCTTCTTTTCAGAATAGTTGCCAAGTTTGCTTAAACACTTATCATGCCTTACAACTAGATTTAGAATACCCTCTTCATACTAACTTGTCGCCTGCTCCGATAACCAAGAGGTCACAACCGTTTTCAAGTCATCGTTGAACTGGTTGCCGCCAAAATGATGATGTTTGAAACATCGGAAAAGATGAAAATCACTCAGCGTAAGGTCTGGCCTGTATTGAGGGGTGGTCCAAAACTTCCCAGCCAAAAGAATCCAGTAAAGCTCGGGACTGAGCTGTGGAGAGAGTCATTGACATAGAGTAGCGAAATTTCGTGTCAGCATGCCTGTAGGAAGCTTCACAAACTTCACAAATCTGCTGGTGATTGTATGGAGCAAACAGGTTTTTTTGCCGACCAAAAACGCATCACTGACCGTACCTCATACGCGGCGGGTGATCTGCTAAATTTGAACATTTTAAAGAAACAGAATTGACCGTACAGGTTACCTACAGAGCTGTAACTGAGCACAGTTGTTTCCAAGGAATGCCAGGACACGACGCAAGCAGTCGTTGTGATGGCCCTTACTAAAAAAACAGCCCTCGTACTTGGAGCAAAAAATTAAGGAAAAACAAAAATTATGAACAAAATAAGAAAAAAATATGTGACCATATCTCCTTAACATGAAAGTGGCATGGCCATCTAAGGAAATGTCAAGTTAAAATATGCAAAATGCATCATTTCATACCATGAAAGACTTGCAATAAGCTGCAAAATCTAATGTACAGATCACTTTCGAAAAAACTGTAATACATTTTTGGCAGTGTTTTCAAAGTTTGCAAGCCATTGTTGTATTGAAGCATTATAAGTCGCTGCTTAACTCATAAAGAGGCATGCGTCTTAATTTTTTTTTTGGGGGGGGGGTATTATATTCGATTCTACAACTAATATTGATCCAATTCTGAATGCGTAAATCATATAATATTTAGAGTTCTATCAGATAATATGTTAAGTCTGTAAAATCAGAATGTAATATGCATGGTTTGTGCTGCCCTCAAAAGTATTAAAAAGTGTTTTGAAAATCATAATAAAAAAAATCTTAGGATTTTTGTTTATTTGTCTTTCATCTTAAAATTACGAAACGAAAGGAAAATGAACGAAAACCAATATGAACGCAAAGTTTTCGCAACTAGATTTATTTAATTGGAAATACTAAGCGTGGTTAAAGACTAATGTATTAAAATGCATCTTATTTTCATTCTTTCGCTACATATTTTTACTTTTTTAAGGACTCTACGATACATGATATGTTCATACGTATTACTGAAAAATGGCCATCTTTCTCAAGTTGATGACACTGAATTTTTCGCGTCACTTCAAAATATGTTTCTACTTTTTATTCAGAAATTAAGATATGAATACATATATGCTTTACTAATCCAGCTAGTCGAAAAAAATACAAAGTACGCATTGAAAAAAAACAGACTGCTTAATTTAATAAAAATACTCGAACCGTAAATAAAATAAACATTAAAATCTAACATTTTTTTTGCCACAATGAGTAATGCTTTGTTCGAACTGCCTTTCTGCAAAACTGCAATAAATAAAATATATTGCAGTAAATTGCAATTAAAAATATATCTAAATAAAATAAATTTTTATTTAAATGTACTTTTAAATATACTTTATTTAAATATACTTTATTCAAATATACTTTATTTAAATATACTTTATTTAAATATACTTTATTTAAATATACTTTAATGAAATGAATTTTTAAATAAAATAAAAAAATATATGGGGGATATTTAAATTAGCCATCTCTCCAATATGACCATCTAACTTAGATTTACTCTATTAAAAAATTAATTTTCTAGCATTTTTCATTTTTTAAAAAAAACAAACTGAATTTTGTTTTATTTTGATACTTTGTGCATCTTCATAATAAGCATATATACGTATAGAGTAGACAGGCATGAAAAGAACTTATCAAACGGTCACGAATATTTGTAAGAAACTCACAACAATCGCAAAAATATTATGCAAAAAATCCAATTTCTTACGACGAAAATAAAACATTACTAACACAATTTCTTCGAATTGTATTTTAAAAAAATTTCTCCTCTTCAAATGTAGCTTTTCTTCTGTGCAGCATAACTGGCGGAGCAGGGAAGCAACTTTGCCGGAAATAAGAACTGGAAATAAAAGAGTAACTAGTGATTATTCAAATTCGGCAAAATAAATAAATAAATAAAAATAAGACCAACAGGCAACCACATATTTTAATGATATTTTATTTTTCATTAACCTTTATTATTGTTTTTGAATTAAATAAAAATATTTGAATATTTAGAAAAAAAAAGTATTTTGAGTATATTCTGTTGTACGGCATCCATTTTTATGTTTTGTAATATTTTAAGAGTAATTTTAGCATACATATTTACACAAAATATGTGCATCTTTACATAATAAAAATATATAATTCGCAAAGACCGATTTTAATTGCTGTTAAAGCATTCTTATTGGATAAAAAATATATATATCATATGATTTTTTTGGTTGTTATTAGAAGCAATCTTCAAATAATTTTCGATGAGCTATTAATATCTTTTAAACAAAAAATTTAAAATTACTAATTTTCGATACATTGAAATATATTTTTGGCTTTAAAATTAAAATTTTTTTAAAGGAAATAAATATAAATACTTTCATGTGTTTTTAAAACTTTACGTTATAAAAAATAGAATATAAGAAGCTTTTAAAAATTTAGAGTTACAGTATCATTAATAAGTTTTCAAATATAATTTTTTTTTTAAATATGCACAATTTCAACTTATTTTTAAAATTTTGGAGATAAAAAATAGTTATATTAGAATTCTTTTTAAAAGAGTCTTTTTTTAAAATGTTTCCACAAAATACGAAATGAGAATCGCAAATATATTTTTAGACTATCTAAAATGGAAGGAATATATATAACACGCATGTATTCCCAAATTTTAGGCAGCTATTCAAAAAAAAAAAAAAAAAAAAAAAAAAAAAAAACCTAAATTATCACAAAGGAAAAAAAATTAAGTTTAAACATCAATTTAAACTTATTGCGGTTAAAATTTTAAAAAAAACCTAAGTCTTATCTTAAGTTTTAATTGAAATTTATCATCCGTAATACAGACATGACAGTTTTAAAAAATAACAGTAATGGAAATCCAAAATTTTAAATATTTTTGCATAAAAAAAAGCGTTCCCTTGTTTCAAAATAATTGTTTATAAACAAAGTAAGTAGTAGTTGAAGCGCTGTCCGCAAGGAGGCTCTGTTCAGAGTTTTGCAGGAAAGTAGGACTTACAGGGAGAAAACTCCGTCAGAGAGTTGTGTAGCTCGGGGGTTGTCGGAACGATTGCTACCTGCAGAAGGATTATGAAACAACATTCGTTACTTCTCTTTTTGGCGATGGCAGCGGGAGGTAAGTGCACAAAATACTTTTAATTACTTTTTAAACTGTTGTTGTTTCGAGCAATAAAAACACAAATGAAAACCGGAGAGAAAGTTTTGGGAGAAAGTTGCAGTTTCTTTAGTTTCGAAACAAAAGTTGTTTTTAACTTGGATAATAATTATTTGTTTCCATTTATATTACTTACAAATTCCATGTAACTTTCTGTGAAATAAATTTCTTTCTTTTTAATACATTTCTTAAATCTTAGATAGTAATATTATATTTCATTTTTATTGCATGTAGGATAGTCTTTCGAAATTAAAAATTTTATGTTCTAAAACTGAACTTTTTTTAAAAAAAAAGAAAGTGGTTCTAAAATTTATAATCATTACTTTAATCACCGACTTGTTCAAACAATTAATCATCTTTTGTTCGAATCAATTGCCGGGTTCTGAAACATTTTCTTGGATCTAATTAATTTTCTTGGTTCCAACTAATTGCCTTGGATCTACCTAATTTTTTTGTTTTAAGTAATTATTTTGGTTTTAACTAACTGTTTTTGTTTTAACCATTTTTTTACTCTAACCAATTCTTAGTTCTAACTAATTATTTTGGTTTTAACGCATTTTTTTTCATTCTAATAATGTTTTTGGTTCTAATTAATTTTCTTTGCCTTTTCGACCTTTTTTCGCCAAAGGTACGTAAACGCATCATTTCAATAAATATTTTTTTATTAATACCTTGACATATATTTTTCACTAATTTTATTATTCTGCTATTATCAATTGTTTTGAAAACATCTATAAAATATTAGCAAATCAATTGGAGTAAAAACTTCCTGTTGAGAATTTTTTGAATTACGCTAGATTTTAAACTTGAAACGGTTATGGGCAAACTAGACCTTTTTAAAACATATATTTATTCAATTTGAGATTAATCATATATTATTAAGATAGATTAAAGTTGCAAGTTCTGTAAATAAAATAAAAATAAAAGAAATTTCATAAAAAAAAAACTAGTTTCAAGTAAATGGTCTATCCATTGATTGGGCCAATGGTGCATATGCGCATCATTTTATTTCTTAAATAAAATATTTTTCATGCACGAAACTTTTTTACATCCGAATGAATGTAATTTAAGTATATTTCAATGAAGATAATACCCCATTTTATAAAATTTCTATAATTTGCCCCTAAAAGAGGTAAATTAATTGTCTTGGTTGTAACTAACTTTCTGGTTTTAATTAATTTTTTAGGTTTCACATAATTTTTTTTATTCTTACTAATTTCGTTAGCTCTAACTAATTTTCTTTTTTTTAATTAATGTTTTCACCGAAACTAATTTTTTCTGTTATAGTAATTTTTTAGCACATAATTAGCAGTGTTTTTGTACTGATGAATTTTTATAGTTTTAAGGAACATTTAACCTGCATCTGGTGAAAAATAATTCGTTGTCAAGTATGCAATAATTTTGCAAAAATAATATCTATGCGGCAAAATAATTCTGAATAGAGAAACTATAGTATTCACAATTAAATAATCATAAAGGGTGACAAACATGTCTTTTTATTATACCAAAAAAAAAATGATCCAATCTTCAAATATGTATGCAAATAATAAAAAAGGCTTATTTATGTGAAGTAATTTTTCAAAAAATTTAATTCAATTTTCTGTTTTGTAAACAGTGGCAGTTCTTGAAAATTTACAAAAAGGACATCTAAAGTTTCTACCATGACTTGAATAGTTCCTAATTCAAAAACAGTCATCATATCTCCACCGTGAAATAGTGTGTTATATGAAGCAGTAAACGCAAATATGCGATTATAAGACTCGATTATAATACTCTTTGTAAGTATTTGTGCCGAAAGATGTTAGAAAAAAAATTTCTTCAACCTAAATGTGCCAAAAGACGTTAGAAAGAACATTTCTTACATTTAAATGTGCCGAAAGACGTTAGAAAGAAGATTTGTTAAATCTAAATGTGCCGAAAGACGTTAGAAAGATCATTTTTTAAATCTAAATGTGCTGAAAGATGTTAGAAAGGACATTTCTTACATTTAAATTTGCCGAAAGATGTTCGAACGAACATTTCTTAAATTTAAATGAGCCGAAAGACGCTAGAAAGAACATCTCTTAAATCTAAATGTGCTGAAAGATGTTAGAAAGGACATTTCTTACATTTAAATTTGCCGAAAGATGTTAGACAAAACATTTCATAAATTTAAATTTGCTGAAAGATGTTAGAAAGCAAATTTCTTACATTTAAATGTGCCGAAAGACGTTAGAAAGAACATCTCTTAAATCTAAATATGCTGAAAGATATTAGAAAGGACATTTCTTACAATGAAATGTGTCGAATGATGCTAGAAAGGACATTTCTTACATTTAAATGCGCCGAAAGATGTTAGAAAGGGCATTTCTTAAATCTAAATGTGCCGAAAAAAGTTAGAGAGAACATTTCTTAAATTTAAATTTGTCGAAAGATGCTGGAAAGAATATTTCTTAAGTGTAATTTTTTTTTTTTGGAATTTTTATAGAAATTTCGAAAAGTATGCAAATTTTTTATTCCTATATTTAACTATATCTCAGTTTTCTTATTATCTATGCGTACTAATCCTAAGAAATTACGTTACTTGGTCTGACTTTTACTAGTATTGTAATTTTTGTTTCCTAGCATTTGAAAATAAGTCTTATCATAGAAATATGTTGTGTTTTCGTTAACTACTTCAAGCTGTAGATGACCCAAAATTTTAAACTTTTAACGACACACTTTTTTTACATTCCAAAAAGAAATCTAGATTTACAAAACTAATTATGAGTGAGTAAAAAATTTATGAGTAATGTAAACATAATTGAATGATATTTTCAGTTACGTTATTTAGCATTAACAAAAATAGATCGCACAGCGGAAGCTCGTGAATATAATGAAAATTGGAATAATAATTGGTATCATCGAAGTAATAGAGTATAGTACAACCTGGTAGTGTTTTAGAAACTATATAATACATTACATAAATTGAGAATATTGCAGAAGCTAGAATATAAATTGGTGGTTTTGTTAAACATGGAAATTAGAATATAAATTATTGTATTATGGGCGCAATACAATGTAAATTGGAATTAAAATGATTCTACGATGAACTGTCATTTCCCGTTTGGCAAGAGCCCTGAGATTTGTAGAAAAGTTCTTTTGAAAATGTACTCCTTTAAGAAATAATGCTTCCGTAATCATACAGAAGCTTAAAATTTCTTTTTGTATGTTATTTCCTATTCTTAAACACTAATTCTATATAAAAATTTAACTGGATGAAATGATAATTACGTGATTAAATGATTTTTACATGATTTTTACTCTTTGTTCAAATATTTGAGATAAAAGCACTGAGCAAGCACGATTCAGCAGCGCTAAAAACGCTGACTTATTTAAATTTTTTTCTTTTTTTGCACTAAATTAGGCTTTATTCACTAAATTAAAGTATTTTCTTAATTATTTACAGCATATTCATTTGTTAAAGAAGTTAGTCTTGTCATGCGTAAAAATTCAAACCTCATGTTTGGTAAAATTATTTCGTCTTCCTTTAAACCTCTCACTACGAATGTAACGGGAAAACTTTCCATTTACATTTTCTTAAAAGGGAAAAAAATAAGATTTAAATTTTGAACAACAAAGGAATTGTTACTGCAAAATGATTTATCCCTGGAAAAAAGAGTTTTGATGTATCATATTTTATCGGAACACATAAGTTCGAAATTGAAAAATAGAAAACGATTCTGAAAACAAGCCATTTATTTATAAAATCGTTTGCTCAAAAAAAAATTTGAATTCCTTCTCTCACTTTTTTAACTTTTTTTTTGCTAGAAAAAGACATACGAAGACTGTTCTTGGTTATTTTTCAAAAACAGTTTACAAGTTGTGAAAATTTATAAGAAAATGGCAATATAAAGTTCTCTAATAGTCGTCTGTCACGAATTAAATAACTTTTTTTGTATTATTTTAATTTCACGAATCGCTTTAAATTTGCATGTAATTTAAATCAACCAGTGATTATATGTAAATACTTATACATTTAATCTAGATACATTTAATCTAGATACATTTAATCTAGATACATTTAATCTAAAAATATCAATACCGCTAAAGTGCAGAAATCAGTTATTTCGCTGATTGACTAGGTTATGTGCCCACTAACTAGATCCGTTAAAGCACCGAACATTGTTTCATTTCTCAAATTACATGCATAATCAGAACATTACATTCTAGGAACTTGTTAAAGTGTAAATAAGTTATTGTTAGGAACGGCAGCAACATTTCTGTACGCTCAAATGAACATAATGTTATTTTTAATTTTCGATACCCAAAGAATTAATCAAACAATCAACAAATCAGAAGATGGAATAGATAATCAATCAATTAAATAATTAAAATACAACGAATCTAGTTGTTTAAAATATTAGAACAATCTAATGAGAATTATCTAGGTAATGTGTCCACTAATTGGAATAATCCGTTAAAGCGCCTAACATTTCTCAAATTATATGCATAATCAGAACGTTATTTTCTAGGCACTTGTTAAAGTGTAAATAAGTTATTTTCAGGAACAGCATCAACATTTCTGTGTGCTTAAATGAACATAATGCTACTTAATTTTTGATACCTAAAGAATCAATCAAGCAATCAACAAATCCGAGGATAAAATCGATAATCAATCAATTAAATAATTAAAATACAGCGAATCAAGTCGCTTAAAATATTGGGACAATTTACTGAGATTTGTGGGAATTTAATGAGAATAATGAAAAAATGCTGATCTTTAATGATACGAAAGCCATTATTGTGCCCATTACATTGGTAAAACCGGAATTTTAAAACGAAAAAAAAATGTTTATCTGTATATTAGCTATGGAATGAACACATTTACGACTTTCAAGCCTTAGCAGTAAGATACATAATAATCAATTAGCACTTCAGTACTCAATTTGTAGACAGGGATTCGATAACAAATCCGAAGCTCTAGAGAAGATCTTGATTGGTCGATGGGTGAGCGATCCGTAGACGCTATCTAAAAATGGAACCAGGGATCCATTTCCCCTCCTCCTTTTATACAATGAAAACTTGGCTGGAAGATTTTGAATTTAGTGTGTTTCGTATTTTATTTGACAAAAAATATATTTTTACATTTCGTAAACCAGTTGCATCGGGTCAAAAATTTGACCTCTGGGTTAAGCATCTGAACCACCAGGTTAAACATTTAAGTCCCCGAGTTGATGCACCAAAAACCCCCGGTTTAAACATTTGAAGTTAAAGTGATTAGTTTCTTAGAATCGAATCACAAATTTGTTCTATTTGGAATTTTCCGAAAAGGTCTCTGTATTTAGCACACGAATTTCTTTTTCCATTTGAGATTTGTTTGCAACTAATATGATGCTCTTCAGAAAAATTTTGTCTTAGGTTTTCTAAAATAAAATACCGTAGGTTATATTTATGGGGTTTTGCTTATGGCAAAATTTTACTATTGTCATACGTATTTACCACAGGTAAAATCACATAGGGATATCTTATGATATTTTTTACATTGCATTTATAGATTTTTACTATGGTGCGCTATAGCTATGATGAAATTTTTCCGTTGTCTATGGCAACATTTCACCACTGCCCTACCGTGTTTTAGCAAACAATTACACATAAAAAAAGTATACAATAACAAACAAAAGTCATTAAATTACATTGAACTTTCAAGTTTCTTTTTTCACAGGAATCATTACAATAAGAAAAATTAAGGTAAAAAACTAGGGAATTAAACAAATAAAAAAAGACAATAATTATCAAGTACACTTACCGGACATTGACCGCATAATTCAAGTCTTTAAGACAAAAATTAATTGAAAAACAATTAAGGTAATTATAAAAAAAACTATTAAAAAACAACTTCGAAGTCTCTTTGTTCGGATAATGTTCCGTCGAGGTTTTGGTCTAGGTATTGGTCACGCTTACCTTGCCTTCGACTTGATGGCAGTAGAAATATTTAAAAGTCAAAATGCTATTTCGTCATTGAAATAATCGAAAATAGTTTTAAATAACTAAAAACTTTTATAAGATGGGCACACTGTATTGAAAAGTACTATTGCTTTTCTTGGATTGGTTTAATTAACGCATAATTAATTGGTTTAATAACGCATTTTGTCGGAACTCAGGCAAAACATGCCTACTCCCTTCCGTGACCATGTCTACTCTCCCATGCATAATGGTGCAGCTTACCATATGTCTATGATACTTCTTTTTAAGCTTACCATAAGGTAATGGTGTACAGCCATATAATAAAATTAAAATATCTATATGAATACCATATAAATTTCTACGGTAGCCCTGCTCTTATGGTATCTTTATAAATGCAATACAAATTTCTATGATTACCAAAGTTGCCATACATTACTATAAATGTGTCTATGGCAAATTTTCCTTAGGCTTGTTATTTTTTGACACGAATACACTACAGGGATAATCTTCCATCGACAATGATAATATAATTATATTCACAATACTTAGCATTAGTATACGAATTATTAAAGCTAAATTACTGTTGATAGTAGAACAAATTCAAGAACATCTCATCAAATGAAATTGTTCCTTTTGTGGTTACAACAGCGTTGTTACGACGCTACTGTATTTTAGCTGAGGGGTAATTTTAATGAACATATTACTAATTTTCAGTTAAAAATCTTAACTTTTTTTTAATTAAAAATGTTTTGCTTAATCTGCTCGTGGTATTAACAAACTGAAGGCGCTAAAGTGCTAAGTTGGAAAGCAACTGTACAAGATTAGGAGAATTAGCTAGTTGCGAAATTAACCTTCAATATGACCTTACATTTCTATATTTATACTGCGATTATGATGTTTTATTCTCTTACGGAGAATTGGTTGAAAAAGAAGGAAAATAAAACTCAGTGTCAAATAGTTTTAAATTGCTTAAAGTTGGTAGGAGGTGCTTTATTTATGTCAACACTAGAGCTGTACTATGGGTTATTGGCGACGGTCTGGGAAACATCCCTGAGGATGATTCGAAGACATGCCATCGCAATTTTTGATCCTCTACAAAGGAGATGGCACCCCTGCTTTGGTAGCCCGGTGACCTACGCGTGAAGTCGAGCACTTTACTATACCGCATACCCCGAGCCGCGATGGCTCAGGGGATAGAGTGTTCGCCTTCCAATGAGGTGAACCGGCTTCGAATTCCAGTCGATACGAATTCCGTATCCGGCTTGCACCGACCACAGTGTTGACGTGAAATATCCCCAGTGGTACACAGACCATGGGTTAGAGTCCCCTTGCCGTCAGGCTAACCGTTGGAGGTTCTCGTGGTCTTCCTCTCCATGTAACGCAAAAGCGGGTTAGCTCCATCAAAAAGTCCTCCACGAAGGCAAATTTCTCCCAATACTCGATCCAGGAGTTCCCTTGTTTTCTGGATTGGGTTCAAAATTACAAGGCTTCGGAGTTGAACATTAGTAGTCGTAAACCCATAAAATTGGGTCGGCTGTTCAACGGCGGTTATAAAATAAAATATACCGCACACCCTCGGGCCCTACGTAGGCTGATTAAAGTGGTCACGTACCCGCTTATCGACCACAGCCAGTGATGCTTGACTTCGGTGTTCTACTGGGAACCGTATCCTTACGATTATTCCACTACGGGACAAATTGCTTAAAGCAGTTCGATGCATAGTTTCTATAAATAAATAATTGATAAATCTGTAAGCTCTTATATATTGTCAACTGACTTTTTTTAAGGAAAAAAAAGGTAAAAATAAATAAGCAAATAAAATAGTTATAATTGTTTTTCGGCAATTGAAGAGGAAAAACTGTAGAAACTGTTAAAATTTTTATATAAAATAAAAATAAGTAAACTTAAGTAGAACATATTTGATAATTTAAGATGATTTGATTATTTGTCCAAATAAAAGCTACCCCTAGCAATTTTTTCCAACTTTCACCCCATTAAAGCGGTGATTATCGTTTCCGTAAAAAAGTTTTCAACATTTATAAAGAGCTATTATACCGACATTGTTTTCTTAGCTTATTAAAGAAAAAACCTTTTTCCTTCAAATAAATAAGCTGAAAAAATAAAATAATTATCATTAACGCTATATTACTAAACATTAGCGTGATAGAGACCAACTTTTGGCAGTTTTGTGAATTCGAGATGTTACCATCCAATATGAACATCTTCAAAATTGGTAAATATTAAATTTTTTTTCAGTTATTTTTCCCAGCTCTGAGAATTTGAGACGTCACCGTAACATTTAACGATCTCCAAATATTGCAAATATTAAATTTTTTCAGTTGCAATTCTGGGTATTCGGGATTTAGTATTACTTGAACACTTTCAAAGAGATGAGAAATGTTAAATTTTACTTGTCAATATTTTAATAAATGTTACGAGTATTTCTCATTACCTTCACTATTTTTTTTAAAATCAAATAAAGGAAATAAAAACTCGGTTTTAACTCAGTTTTTCTCTATGTTTTTAAACTTTGTGTGAAAGGTTAGTTAGAGTAATTATGATTTAAGTTTAGTTATCAATGTTAGTTACATTACTAAGTTGGCCCTATTAAAATACTAAATACAACTTTGATATGAGTGGAATTTATTTATTAAATAATTAATTAATATTCAAGAATATTTTTCGCTTTATTTTATTCATCAAAATTCGTTCTTTTGGACAATTATAAAATTCTGCAACTAGGCTCAATAGGACATATTTCAAAAAAAAAAAAAATAAAGCAAAAAATAATCAAAAATAGCAACTAGTCACTTAATAAATGAAGAAATTGCCTTCATATAAATTTTATATGCCAACTTAGAGGCAGAAGAAAAAATGTTTGCTAGGCGATGACCTTTAAAAGGTGTTAATTTGTTGCCACAAATAAACGAAATACAAAGTAAATACATTTTTTCGATTCGCAGTTATAAAACGACACTAGTTTAAGTTAAGTTATCTAGGATGAAAGAAAACTATATTTTACACGAATTTTATTTGTAAAGAAGCCTTCAAAATTAATTTTTAAAGCGAAATTTTTTCATTATGTTTTAAAAACAGAGAGTTTAGTAACCTAACCTGCACAGAAGTTACTTGTTCTAATACGCTTTCGGCTGTTCGTTTATGAATATATCACAATCATTATCATTTAAATGAAACATACATACTAAAAAAGTAATTATTTCATGTTTTTATTAAAACGTTTTTGAACTGTGCTGTAAATTTAACAATAACAGTAATAAGAAATTCATCACAATTATTAGTTAATAAGAACTTCTAAGAAAGGCAAGCACTTAATGTTTACTTTTTCAAGCGTGAATTGTATATATTACCTGGTACGACCGAAATCAAGAGAATCTCGTTCGGTGAATGTCAATAATCACATAGTCGCTTTGGTGAATGTCTGAAATACTTGTTATATCCAAATTGATATGAATTTATTCGTTGATATTATTATATTGAT
The DNA here is from genome assembly GCF_043381705.1 of Parasteatoda tepidariorum. Taxonomy (NCBI): domain Eukaryota; kingdom Metazoa; phylum Arthropoda; class Arachnida; order Araneae; family Theridiidae; genus Parasteatoda; species Parasteatoda tepidariorum. The sequence goes on from NC_092207.1 coordinate 19,814,222, forward strand.
TCGATATTTTAATATCTGCTGAAACATCAGTTTTCGGGATATCGGTTAAATGATTACTGGGCAGTGGCACTGAATCTTAAAAAAAACATTAATGTAGGTCATACTGGGCAAATGTGTACCGGGTAGTGGCACTTAACTAGACCTAGTATATATTTGGACACTTACTAAAGCGACTATGTGATTGTCAACATTCACCAGTGGATGTCAACAACCACCAATTTCGATCACTCACAGTAACACATATATATAAACCGAAGAGCCATTACATTATGATCACCCTCCATCTACAACAATGGGCTCGCCCAGGTTTTAATGGTTTCTCGCCCAGGAGCAATATTTTCATGGGGCACATTAGGACCCATAATCCTCATAGAACAATCCCTGACGTCTGTAAGCTACTTGAACATAGTTGCAGACCAGGTTCCCGCATTCATGGCAACAGTTTTTCCTGCGGGGGATGGTGTTTACCAACAGGATAATGCACCATGTCATAAGGGTCGAATCGTCATGGATTGGTTCGAGGAACATTCCAGTGACTTTCAAATCATGTCTTGGCCCCCAAATTCACTTGACCTTAATCCAATAGAGCATTTGTGGTCTTACTTGGAAAACCAAATTCGTGCTGCCACGAATGTGAGGGAATTGCAGGACCAGTTGGTGAGCGCTTGGTGCCAGATACCTCAGACTACCTATCAGCACCTTGTGGAATCAATGCCACGGCGGGCGCTAGAAGTTTTGAGGGCTAAAGGTGGTCCTACATGTTATTAGCAGGGTAGTCATAATGTAATGGCTCTTCGGTGTATATATACGTAGTATGACCAAGTAGTTGGCCGAGGCCGATTATTTGGTTATTTCGATCATGCTGAAATTAGTTTTGTTTTCAAGTGGACACACTTTGATTTACACTTTATTAGTCAAGAAGAAAGACTTACCATATTGGCATGTTGTTGTTGATTAATTTACGCTGTTTGTGTAAATAAGTTTATTTAACTTTGACAATTCTCTAGTGTTCTTTCGCTTATAAACAGTTAAATAATAAGGCCATATTGGCGTGTTCTTCTGTTTTTAAACAGTTGCAATAATTATTTTTAGTCCAACTTAGTATAGGTTTTCTAAAGATTCATATCTTAACATACAATAAGGATTTGGTCTAATAATAGTATTGTTCTGCTGCGTTTCGATAACCGTCGGCATAGAGATAAGACCGTGTACCAATCGGTACTGTCCCCACCTCTTGAAGTGAATCTGTGTAGAGGCCATAAAAGCTGTAATACAGCGGAGTGTTACTAGACTGGTGTAAGAAATGAGAGAATTTGCAGACTTGGTCGATTGTCCCAAGAACTACTGGCCGGATTTTAATGAAATTTGATCTGTACTGTACATTGATACAATACAAAACAAGCAACCACTAAACAATTGTAATACACATGAACGTGCGTAACACTCGTTGGAGTAGGAAGGTATGAAATCGCCACAGGACAATTTCGCCACAGGAAATGATAAACTGCCTTATTTCAAGTATGAAATCAAGCTGCAAGGCCTGTATATCTGTAAGAGGGGACCATACTCCCTATTAACTCTTTATTTTTGTTTATTCTGCCACCGCTGTTTCATACCTTCCGACTCCAACGAGTGTTACGCACACGATCATGCGTGTGTATTGCAATTGTTGAATGGTTATTTGTTTTGTATTATATCAATGTATGTACAGATCAAACTTCATTAAAATCTGGTTAGTAGTTTTGGAGATAATCGACCAAGTGTGCAAATTCTCTTAATTTCTTACATCAGTGTACATCATACATTACACGCAAATTACATGCATAAATTAATTAAATTGTCATGGAAAATAGAAATGTCTGTTCCTTTTTATTGGAATTCTAGTATTTCTTTCCCCACTACCACTAGTGGGACTGGATAATTTAATTTTCTGTTCTGAAAAAAAAACACTTATTAAAAAAAAGTAGCACATTTATGATTTTTCATGCGTAATATATTGTACTCAACAATAGAAATCTTGATTGAATCTGAGAGTTTTTAGGTTGAACTGCTTAGCTTCAATACTCCTTCGAATTCGAGTTACCCAGATGTACCCTACTTTACGCTACCTTTCAGTGATTGACAAGACGCTTCAGTGTCTGAATTTTTTTTTTTTAAATTTCTCAAGAAATACTTAGAATACTACTTTAAAGCTTTAGAGATGTTTAGATAATATTATTTCACAGAGTTATTAAAAAGTTTAAAACTTTCTGAGGTTTTAGGGGCCGACTATAAAAGAGTTTTTGTACATCCTATGTCAGAAAATATACCAATAAATTTCTTTCTTGTACAGGTTACTTTGAATATTGTACGCAATATTTTCATAAAATTTCGTAAGCCTAACATTTGTAGGTATGAAGATATGGACAATTTTATATGGTAAAATAACTAATTTCTTTTCTAACGCTTTTTTTGCCATAACTTTAAAACTACTCAATAAGATTAACTGTAACATTTGGAACAATTTATTTTAATTAAGAACAAAATTAATAACAAAAATTAATAAAAAAATTAATAATAAAAATTAATAACATTGAATTTAATTAATAACAAAATTATCATATATTATTATACTTGTAAATTCTTTTTTTTTTTAATTTGTTCAAGATATGAACATTTTTTATGAAAATGTCAGCATTTTTATAAATATTTATGTCAGCCTTACGAAATTAGATGCAATTATTGCATATATAATATCAAAAGTAATCTGTACAATTAATAAAAAATTTATTCGTATATTTTCTGATTTAGGGAAATTTGTTACCCTCAAACCTCTGAAAGATGTAAACTTTATCGATAAGTGTGAGAAATTGTTTGATCTAAATACCTCTAAAGTTATAAAATAATCCTTTTTGTATTTCTTAATAAATTTTTGAAAAAAGTCGAAAACTGAAAGTATCTTTTCAATTCTAGTACGGTAATTACAACATTGAGAAATTGATCCGTATGATGAAGTTCATATCAATGATAAATTCTTCAAGGGGTACCAAAATAGTTTGAATATTAATTTGGCCTATTAATTTTACTGACAAGACAAATTATTTATTTATTTATGTATTTATTATGTACGAGCTACAAATTTATTTATTTAAGGAACCCATACAGCTCTATGCCAGTTGTAACATTTCCTAAAAAATGCAAAATTTTTTTTTCTTTCTTCCAGATGCTAATCTGTTGCAGGAAAAGAATTCTCTTGTATTTAAACAATGGCAGTAGTTATATATAATGAAACAAATATTTCCGAATTCCCATTCAATAAAATACATTATTTTAACAATAAAATATGTATTATTTTATAAGTTATACGCCTAAATATAACGGTATCTGAAAACAAGGTAATTTCTAAAATCGCATAACGTATGGTGTTCCTTTAAATAAAGGAACACCATACATTGTGTAATATTCATGATAATAATATATTATTAATTTATAGCAATTATAATTTATAATAATAATCTATAATAATAATATTAATAATTTATAATAATAATAATATTTATAATAATAACAATAATAATATACATTATGTGATTACTTTTGCCATATTATTTTTTATATATTTTTAAATAAAGCATTAGTATTTCTTTTAATTTGTTTGTTGCATTCGACTTTTTCAATTGCATAACATCTCAGAAATGTCCGACTTGATACGGAAATATCGAAAACATACGCTCGTGAGTCGAAAGAAAAAAAAAAGTTAAGAGGTTTAAAGCGTGTCTTCTAGTGCCTTTCTTTTTCTTTGAACCTGTTCTTGAAGGCCAGTTCTGGTGCCAAACTTTTCATTCTTCAGCCATCAAACGATTTTTCATCTATCATTAAACCATTAAAGGGGGTGGAGCGAATTTATCCACCCACAACACTCCCAAAACTTTCTAGCAATTTCACTCCCACTTTTCCTTGGGGGGAAGCAGAAGACAGAAATGTCCGAGCACCCCTAAACATCGAAGAGATAAATCAGTCAGAAGAATATCGATTGATGCTTCTTTTCCATCAGAAATTCTCTGACTGGCCGTGCAACCGTCTGATGAAGAGGGATAGAGGGGGGAGAATACAACAATGAGTCATCACAACCCCCCCCCCCTGATGGGAGGGCGGGAGGCGAATTCATCTGCGTGTCGCAGGCAATAGCAATAAATTGTTTCATTTATTACATTCGTTAATGGATTCGTTTTTGTCGCCGGACGCATGCGTGTGGAGAGGAAAACAATCACACAGCTTTTAGACAATATTGTGGTTGACATTTATGTGCTTAGCCGCGCAGTTAGAAAGTTAAATTAGATTCCCAATCCACGGCTCTCCCCTCTTTTTTTAATTATGTTATACGATTTTTTGAGTATTTTCTCGAAAAAGAAAATATTTACATGGTCTACTTTTTTTAATTCGTAATACGGTATTTTGAGTATCGTATCTTCTTGACAAACAAGACATTTATGTTGCCCACTTTTTTAATTCGTAATACGGTATTTTGAGTATCTTATCTTCTTGACAAACAAGACATTTATGTGGTTCCCTTTTTTTAGTTCGTAATACGGTATTTTGCCGTATCTTCTTGACGAGCGAGATATTTATGTTGCCCACTTTTTTAATTCGTAATTATTTATTACGTACGAGCTACANTGTGGTCCCCTTTTTTTAGTTCGTAATACGGTATTTTGCCGTATCCTCTTGACGAGCGAGATATTTATGCTGCCCACCTTTTTTAATTCGTAATACGGAATGAGTAAAATATTTATTAGGTCCAATTTTTTAATGCATAATATGGTATTTTGAGTATAGTATCTTCTTGAAAAACAAAATATTTATGTGGTCCCCTTTCTTAATTCGTAATATGGTATTTTGAGTATGATATCTATTTGATAAACAAGATATTTATGTGGTCCTCTTTTTTTAATTCGTAAATCGGTATTTTATAGTATCCTCTTGACAAGCGAGATGTTTATATGGTCCACTTTTCTAATTTGTAATACGGTATTTTATCGTATCCTATTGACAAACAAGATATTTAAGTATTCCCCTTTTTTAATTCGTAATATGGTATTTTGAGTAAGATATCTATTTGATAAACAAGATATTTATGTGGTCCCCTTTTTTTAATTCGTAATACGGTATTTTGTAGTATCCTCTTGACAAATGAGATGTTTATATGGTTCACTTTTTTAATTCGTAACACGGTAATTTGGGTAAGATATTTATGTAATCCCTTCTTTTAACTCGTAATACGGTATTTGGAGTTCCGTATCTTCTTGACAAACAAGATATTTAAGTGATCCCCTTTTTTAATTCGTAATAAGGTATTTTGAGTATGGTATTCGTATCTTCTTGAGAAGCAAGATTTTTATGTGGTCCCCTTTTTTTTAAATTCGTAATACGGTATTTTGTGTGCGGTATCTTCTTGACAAGAAAGACATGAGGTCCCCTTTTTTAATACGTGATACGGTATTTTGAGTATGGTATCTTCTTGACAAGCAAGATATTTATGTGGTCCCCCATTTTAATTCGTAATACGGTATGTTGAGTATCCTATCTTCTTGTGAAACAATAATTTTATGTTTTTACCATATTTGTGGAGTCAGAAAAAATTGTGTAGGAGTCGGAAAAATTTGCTTTGCTTCGACTCCGGTTAGTTAAAAGTTAGATCCTCCGATTAAATGAAGAAAATAATCTTATGGAAGTTACTTAAACATATACTTACAGTGTTTTTAAACAAATGTATTATTTAAGAATTTAAGAATCATTCATAATTGAATTCACGCTTGTATGGGTGATGGTAGTCAGTTTGTGGCAAGAGGCAACCAAATGGTTCATATCCTACATTCAAATTAAAAAAGAAAAAAGAAGAAGGAAAAAAAAATTAAAATCAGCGAATTAAATCCTTTTTCATCAAAATAAGTACATATAAAATAATTACTTTTGTAATAGTAAATACATAATAATAAATAAGTATAACAATGAAATTTGAATTACATAGCTTTTTGTTTCTGAACTGCGAGTATATTATTCTGTAATATAGCGTGACTTGTGACGAAAAAGAGTAATGATAAAGCGTGATACTTTAGGTAAAAGGGGTGGCTTGGTCATACATATTGAAAAATTAGGGACATTATTTATTATTTACATTACATTTTTAATATTGATATTATTGTGGACAGTCTGAGAAACATTCTGTTAGTTTTTTTAATTATAACATAATGCTAACTTAATTTATTATAATATTTGAACGCTTTTGAGTTAATTCTTGATTGAACTATTGTACAAAACACTAAAAACTATTGAAACAATTGAAAAATCGATATAAATAAAGGAACTATCTATAAGTTATCTTTTGATTCATCATTTCTGATACCAAATTTCTGTTAACTAAGTTAAAAAACAAGTTAAAAAGGTATACAAATGAATTTATAATATATCATTTTTAATGGTTGTTTGCTTCATAAATATTCACTAAAGAATCTTCTTGTATTAATATGTTTATAAATGAAGGAGGGTGTTTGTTTTATGTGTGGATCTTTTCTTATAACAGTTTTGTTCAATTTCAGTATATTGTATAATTGAATTTTTTTTAATTTATTTTTTTAAAAATGTAATTTCAATAAAATATTATTTTTAATAAAAGTAATTTTCAATGAAATTTTATTTTTAATAAAATGTATTTTTGATTGAATACGATTCTTATTGATAAGTAACTGGTTTTATAATTTAATATTAAGTAAATAATGAATTATTAAGTAATTATTAATTAATAATTAATTTTATAGTTAATTTTATAATTAATTTATAATTTATAATTTACTTCATAAATATTCACTAAAGAATCTTCTTGTATTAAGATGTTTATAAATGAAGGAGGGTGCGAGTTTTATGTGTGGATCTTTTCTTATAACAGTTTTGTTCAATTTTACAGTATATAGTTATAATTTTTGATTGAATACGATTCTTATTAATGCTTTTATAATTTAGTATTAAGTAAATAAGGATTTATTAAGTAATATTATAAAGTAATAATTAATTTTACAGTTAATTTTGTAATTAATTTATAATTAATTTTATAATTAATTTATAATTTATTTTATAATTAATTTATAATTTATTTTATAGTTAATTTAATAATTAATTTTATAATAAATTTTTAGGTAAATACTTTTTTCTCCAAACATTGATTAGCGGAAAGCTTTATAAGTCGGTGCTAGGGTCGAGCTATCAAGAAAATCCTGAGTCGGAGTTAAATATTTTACCTGATGACTCCTGAACTTCGACTTAGATTGTCCTTCTATCACAGTTTAANTGTAATTTCAATAAAATGTAATTTTAATAAATGTGATTTTTAATGAAATGTTGTTTTTAATAAAATGTAATTTTCGATTGAATACGATTCTTATTAATAAGTAAATGCTTTTATAATTTAATATTAAGTAAATAAGGATTTATTAAGTGATATTATTAATAATTAATTAATTTTATAGTTAATTTTGTAATTAATTTATAATTAATTTTATAATTAATTCATAATTTATGATTTACTTCATAAATATTCACTAAAGAATCTTCTTGTATTAAGATGTTTATAGATGAAGGAGGGTGATTGTTTTATGCGTGGATCTTTTCTTACAACAGTTTTGTTCAATTTCAGTATATAGTATAATTATATTTTTTAAACTTCATTTTTTTAAAAATGTAATTTCAATAATATGTAATTTTAACAAAGGTAATTTTTAATAAAATTTTATTTTTAATAAAATGTAATTTTTGATTGAATACGATTCTTATTAATGCTTTTATAATTTAGTATTAAGTAAATAAGGATTTATTAAGTAATATTATAAATTAATAATTAATTTTACAGTTAATTTTGTAATTAATTTATAATTAATTTTATAATTAATTTATAATTTATTTTAAGATTAATTTATAATTTATTTTATAGTTAATTTAATAATTAATTTTATAATAAATTTTTAGGTAAATACTTTTTTCTCCAAACATTGATTAGCGGAAAGCTTTATAAGTCGGTGCTAGGGTCGAGCTATCAAGAAAATCCTGAGTCGGAGTTAAATATTTTAGCGGATGACTCCTAAATTTAGATTTAGATGGTCCTTCTATCACAATTTAACAATTGTGTGATTCAAATTTAAATTTAAAAAAATAATAAAGAAAATGTATAAGAATGATGACTTCTGGGAGTCCACGGCTCTGGTTTAAAATGATCTTCTTTAAACAAAGAGAATTTAGCCTAGAAAATTAAAATCCAATCAATACATAGAAAATTATTATGGATGATACAGTTATTTTCTCACTGAATTTATTCAAATTATAACTCATTTATTCTTTAGAAAATCACGACTTTCATCTAATTGTTTTAATTCCAGAAATTGCTCATTTGAAACCACCATAATTTGGTTGGTTCTAATGCCACTTGCCACACGGACAAGCCTGCTTGGTAAAACCGAGCAAATATAAGGCAGAGTGTGCGATTGTTGTTTTTCAGTGGCGCCATCTATGGCCAAGAATTCGACTTATGTCACACCATACGTCACACTTATTTATAAGGCGGACCCATTCATACATCCATTCATTCATCCACAGATCGTAATTTTGACCTGAATCAGAGAATGATTGATCTCCAATCCAGTAAATCGANGGTTTAAGAATATCAGGAGAAAAAATGTGATTTAAAAGTATTTGATATTTAAAAATGCAATAAAACATTAGTGCGAAAAAAGTTTTAAATTGTTTTATTCGAGAACTTAAAAGGATTATATGTTTTAAAAATGCACTTTGAGTAATAAATCGTAACAATCGAGCTTTATGTATGTTAAAAGTAAGGATACCATTTTTTCCGAGCGAGTACCCGATTAAAATCAATACTCAAGTCATCGTTTATTATTAAAAACTAGAAAAATACTTAAAATTGCTCGTTTACGCAACAATCACAACTTACATGAAAAAATAGAGAAAAGAAAATCAGCAAAATAAAATAAAAATGAAAAGTGGAATGATCGTATTTTGGATAAGAAAATTGAACTGTCAAGTTTGTAAAATTGATTAATACACATGAAAAATCAACCGTTTCTTGTAATAAAGATAGCAATATTTTAAAGAAGTTTCACAAGAGATTAGGACTCCTTTTTTTTTTAAACCCGTAATTGCTTAATCTCATGGAAATACTATTAATAAAGCATCCTTATTTTGATTTTAGGAACAGATATGGGAAGTATTAGTGTTTTTAAAGTGATGTAATTGGGTTTCATTCATAAACAATTAATCAGATATACAAAAATAAATAGAACTACAAACAAAAAATAAAAAGAGTGGAGAAAATCATATATTTTTCGATGAACTGAATTATAAATAGTATACGAATAACAGATCGGGTGTGTGATACTTTGTTTGCATTGGAAAAAGTAATCGAATTTTCGATTTTCAGATATCTTACCCGTAGCGAAAAAGTGATAAATTTTGATTGCAGCGATCAGAAAGCGATAAATTTTGATTGTAGCAGTCAGGAAATGATTGAAACTTGTATTGTTTTCTGGTACTGAACTCCAGAGGATATTGAAACACTTTAATTACTTCATTAATAGTTAACATTAATTAATTCATGAATAATTATTTAATATTTAAAGCTTTAAATAATCAAAAGTAATTCAGAGTCTTTTACTTATTTTTGTTACATTATAATACACTATTGTTAAGAATTATTCCATTACTTACGGAGCAGATCTATCGCAGTAACAGGTACGAAATATCTGCTATGTGAAATAACAGCTATCTCTACAAATGATAATAAAGAATTAATCCATTAGTTATGGAACAGATATAAAGCATTAACAGGTAGAAAATATCTGCTATGTGAAATAACAGCTATCTCTACAAATGATAATAAAGAAATATTCCGTTACTTATGGAACAGATCTAACGCAGTAACAGGTACAAAATATCTGCTATATGAAATAACAGCCATCTCTTCAAATGATAATAAAGTTATTCGGGAGTTTTCGGGAGTTCGGGACTAATCTTTTCTGTGATCATTACATATTCACTCTCTATAGGGAATTTTTTATTCTCCATTCGATTTTCGGTCAATTATTCAGGATAGCACCAATGTAAATCATTCCTTTTGACCCAGACAAAAACATGAGTCAACTCCCCATGATTACTCACTCTTTGTCATCACTGGCTGAAAACTGATGAAAAATGTCTTCTATTTTTTTCCCTGAATTTCATTGGTCAGTTCCCTGGTAACAGTAGTTTATGATAGCGCTGCCAAATCTGATGTAAAATTTTGAATTAAAAAGAAAGAGGCTGAACAAATGATTTCTTGCATACAAATAAATTTAAAAATATATTTGAATAAAGAAAAAAAAAACATCCCGTTTTTTGGGGTACAGGAATTGGTTTCGAAAATTTATGAAAAAAAGTTCTATATTAATGAAAAAAAAGCCCCTTCAATTCCTGGATAGAAATTTTATTGCAAAGCTTAACCCGAATTTAATTTAATTGCAATTTGAATATAATTAAGGTAGCCGACTGGTTTTGGCTCAATTTTTTTTCAAAAGATTTAATTAAAATTTTATGTTTGGTAAAAAGGGGATCTAAAATTATAAATTTAAAGTAAAGTTTAAAAAAATTATAAAATAATTTTCAAAGTAAGGACAAATTAAGTTGAAAATTATTATCTCAAAAACTACTAGTTTTTTCATGTTATGTTAGCAGCTCTGTGACAAATTGTAAGGTGAAAATTTCAAAACCTTTCGTTACCTGTGTTTTAAGTTAAAATCTTAAAAAGAAATTTTAAAACATAAAATCGAACTAAATACTATGATTAATATTGAATTTTTTTTAAAAAAAATCTAAATTATCTACGTAATAATCTACTTATAACTTAATAAAAAAATCATACATAAATCTTAGCATTTAGTTTAAAATATTGCTAGCATTATGCAAAATCTGCATACAAAATTTCAAAGAATTCAATAATAAATTTTGTAATGTATGCAACATAAGTAAATTTTCTCAAAATCAACGTTCTTCAAAAAATGTGTTTAAAATGCAAGAAAAATTCTGAACTGTAAGAAAATTCTGACAACAAAAAATATCAATAACTAATATGCCAATATCTAATATGGTATGTCTGTAAAAATTATTAAAAAAGTTACACAATTTAAAAAATAACACATAAAACATTATAGGTTTCTTTCCACGAACTTCTCATCAATATATTTTTCAAAAATATATGTATATATCTAGTCGCACTCGGATAAACACTTAATTTCTATAAATTTGAGGTCAATGCCAGAATAATATTTATATCACATTTTTTTAATATTTCATAATCTAATTTTTTGAAAATTTAATATAATATATATTCTACTTATATAAATTTAAAAGACAAACATTGCAGTTCCACTTTATGTGCCAGTTTTGCATTGCAATCTTAAGAAAATCCTCTTCCAACGACATTCCTCCCCCTCCTCCGACGCTTTATGTTGCGAGGGATGATAGCGATTCACGTAATCATTTCTAATAATTTAGAGAAAATTTATTACAAAATATTTGGATGCTTTTATTAATTAATCAACATTTCCATCTGTTTTTTGTATAGCAATTAAAGCAATTTTTTCCAATTTTTTAAAATTCTAATCTAAAAATTAAACTAGTGCAGTGTAGTGTGCTAAAAATTAAACTAGTGTAAAATTAAACATTAACTAATTCTAAAAATTTTATCAATTTTTTTCAAATTCTGAACACTGTAAATTTGTAGCAAACTGAAAATGTGTGTTTCCTATTTAGTTATGATGAATATGCCACTAGTAATTTGAGAATTTTTTTTTTTAAAAAAAAGGGAAGAAAATTCATTTTTTATTCCAAAGCAGGCTCACACGCATGCCAGGATTAACACGTTTTCCGATTTAGGAGTTGCACGCGTGTCCTTTCGAAATTGGGGAGAGAGGGTAAAATTAAAAAATATGTACAAGTTTAATGTTATCTTTTTTATTTTTAAAAAAGTTTATTTATTTAAGTCTTTTTTTTTTAATACTTCATTCAAAAAGATGCTTGATCATTTTGTTTTCTTGCACGTAAGGATTGCCAGGTATTAGATTTAGCGAGAAAAATAAACTTTCTAAGAACATCCGATTAAAACACATTTTTAAGAGTAGGTTTTTCCGATTTCAAGAATTGAAAAAAAAAAAACTTCTTTTTAGAAACATCTAATCTTTCATAAAGAAAAATATCTGAACCCAAATGCAAATTTAAGAGGATTTTTTCCTCTGCCATCTTAGATCATATGTCAAATTTTTGATCTTCGTTTTCTCTAGGGTAATGTGATTATCCAAATGCATACATTTCTCGCTTTAATACATTAGCATTCTTAAGGTTATACCCTCGAACTATTAAGATTGAAACCTAATATGTACAGTGGGACAAAAAGAAAACGGAACAACCTGAATAACTTTTGATCTAATGATCGGATCTTCACATTCCAGGACTCAATCGTAATGGTTTGAGGGGATCACCTTAAATATGATAATTACTTAGTGAAGACGATATTTTAAGTTACGAAATCGGACACTTTAAGCATACATTTTTTACGAGGAATTCGTATTTCTGACCCTAAAATATAGGAGGCTATCGGCAATCTGTGAAATATGATCCCCATATGGTAATAAGTCGAATTTTAAACATCTGGTTTTCAAGATTTTTCGACTATTGTTAAATAAAGTTATTAAAATTAATAAGAAAGTGTTAAAATTTATTTTTTGAATGCAATTGTTTTTGGACGAGCGAATTTTATAATTGTTCGCAAATATGTTTCCATTCACCTATAAAGTCTTCGAGATATGGCGAATTACGCAAAAAGTAAAAATAACATAATAAGCGTCCAAACTTTGGATCACTCTCTTGACGATACTATGGGGGACCATATTTCCTAGATTGCGGCTACCCCGTTTGGGGGTCAGGAATCTGAATCCGTCTAAAACTAGGCATGCTTATTCAGAGAAAGTACGTTTTTGTGTCTGATTTCGTAATTTAAAATATCGTCTGCACTAATTAGTTAATATATTTGAGGTCCCTCTTTCAAACCATCAAGTTTGTGTCCTAGAACGTCAAGATCCGATCATTAGATCAAAGTTTATTTAGGGTAATTTTTTTTTGGCGCACTATACAATCCGATAACTAGGTCAAAAGTTATTAAAGGTTATCCGATTATTATTTTTGACAACTCATATACGTTCATTATTATTCATACTTTTTTTTAACTATAGCTGTGTTGTGAAGAAGACTTATAGAAACAAAATTAAAAAAAATTGACATTTTTTTACCATACATCTTTGGTTATGAAGATTCAAAATATATTGACCAATTATTTTCGAAAATAAATACCGTTTTATGGTATTAGGCAATTATTGGTTGAAAACGAATTATTGAAAATCACGAATTAACAATCAGCGTCTTCGCTATGCTTTTTAAATATTTCAAGAAAGAGTATTAGATTAAATGGCTCACAGTAAAATAATTTCAATAAGAATTCATTTTTATTATAAGTTTTGAGTAACAAGATAAAAAAAAACTCATCCTAATCGATTTATAATAACGGCTTCATCGGAATTTATATTGGCAACTAATAAAAGCTAAATGCATTTTTAACGAAACAAATTCCTTCTGCCGATCGAAATGTTCGAACAGTATTTTGTTTGTCGTCGAAATTCTATCGAATCTCAATGGGTAAATACTTCGTCATATATTTGATTGCATTTTATTTTCGGAATCTTTTCCATTTCTAAACAGCGTTTGGTAATTTGAATTAAAATGCTTCAGAATCAATATCGTTCCAACTTTTTCGGTCAAATCTTTATGGAATAAATCTCGCAAAGACAGATTTGCACACTAGCCTTTTTCTTTATTGGTATCTTTTTTTAATGAAATCTTTTGTTCTTCCTCGTAAAAGGAATTTTTTCTGTCTTCAGTTTTCCATAAACAAATGTTTTGTTTTATAAATCTTTATAGAATTCATTCATTTTCAAACAAACATTGATAAACAAGGATAATGTTTTAAATGAATTATCTTATATACATATGAAGAACACTTTTACTGAAATTGAACTATATTTTTACTAATTTAGAAGTAAAAGAAACTAAACTTAGATACTTTATATGTTTTTACTGAAAATGGTTTTGAATTTTTCAATATGTGTCAAATATTTATTCATTATAATCGTTAACTTGATGTGTCATTTATTTTACTAAGTATCATTATTAATTCGATGTGTTATATTTTTTACACTAAATGGCACTTTTCTTCTGATATTAATTTGATGCGCCATTTATTTTACTCTAAATGGCTCCTTAATTCTGACATTAACGCGCCATTTCTTTAAATCAAATTGGCACTTTAATTATGTCATTGATTTGATGTGACAACTATCTCGAATCTCGATTAATAATATTTCGTTACATATTTGATTGCATTTAATATTCGAGACAAATGATAATAAAGAAATNATTTTGAACCCAATCCAGAAGACAAGGGAACTCCTGGATCAGATCAGAGGAAGACCACGAGAACCTCCCATGATTAGCCTGACAGCAAGGGGACTCTAACCCATGATCCGTCTACCACTGAGGGTAATTCACATCAGCACTGTGGTCGATGCAAGCCGGATGCGGAATTCATATCGACTGGGATTCGAACCCAGTTCACCTCCTTGGAAGGTGAACGCTCTATCCCCTGAGCCATCGCGGCTCAAGATTGGAAGTTTGAATGAAAAAGTATTTGAATTAATATCGTTCTCTTGCAACGTTTTCGGCCGCTTCTTATACAGTTCTGTTCTTAAAACTGTAATCGTAACAGTTTTATATTTTAGTTATAAATAGTACATTTGTGGGTACCAAACTGTAGTTATTGTACAAAAAATTAATATAAAATTGACAAATCAACAATCATTTGTGGACATTAGTGCGAGTATATTACTAAAAATGTGCATCTTTCTTAAACAAAATATTTTCGCAATGAAGCTGGTAAATTGATTCTAATGAGCATGAAATTATGTCTTGACAATAAATAAATGCACAAAAAATGAATAAATAAATAAAAAAAATGCATAAAGAGTGAAATTAAAAATGTAACTACATGCACTGTGAAAATTTTTAATTTATCTAAACACTATAAATAGTTCAACTCTTTTACGCCAAATTTGTTAATGAAACACCATAACACACAACTCTTGGATTTAAGAATTTGACTTCGCCAAGAACCAAGGATAGTTTCTGAAGTCAATTAAGTACTGAATTAAGATTGATCGTTCTCTGGTTCAGGTCAAAATTACGATCTGTGGATGAATAAATGGATGTAGGAATGTGTCCGTACTATAAGTGGGTGTGGCGTATGGGTATGGCAGAAGTCTAATTCTCGTCCATAGATGGCACCACTGGAAAACAAGAACAATCGCACCAACTCTGTCTAACTTCTGACCACAACAACAACAACAATACATCTAACTGTAATCATAAATTTTTGAGGTACTGAATACATAAAATAGCGATGATTATTTACACCAAGAGGTGCAAAAGAAAACTATACTTTGTTTTGATGTAGTGGAACACTTGGTTTTGGTGTTGTGTAAAGTAGTTCCCACCATTTTCAGTGTTCAAATACACGAACATTTTTTAAAGTGTGCCTGTTATAACAGTTAACTTCTGTTTCTACTGAATGCTCAGCACTGACAACAAACTTTCACCTTCTCGTTCTCAATGACAATTAATATATCATCCAGTTTCTAATCCTAGACGAAAATTGGTGTTTCAAGGTGTTAATTAATTGGTGTTACACACTCTTTAAAAGTGTGTATGAACGCATGATTCAGTATTGACTTGAAATAAAGGTATTCATTCGCACAATTTTTGGATTTTTTTCTGGCCCAAATTTGGATTTATATTACACCACGGTTTATAACTCTGTGGAACCTTTATTGAACTTACAATATACTTATTGATTTGAAAAAGAAATCTTAAGAAGTTACTACTACCAATGAAAAAAAAAGATGTATCTATCATAAATTATTTGTTAAAAATTAGCAATTTCGATACGGTCGCAATTCCAATTAGCAATTTCGATATGGTTTATATATATGGTTAAATAACTATGTACATACAAAAAGGAAATGTATTGTAAGAGGTGAAATTGAGACCAAAATTGATTTTTTTCCAGCAACGCCGATTGAAATGGTCGAAAGGGAAAAGAATCTAATCATTTTTCCCCTTCAAATGATTTTTTTCCCTACTGCTTCTCAAGACTTCGGAAGATCTGTCCGTCACGCCTCCTAATCTTCCTTTTTTTCCGTCCAAAAGAAAGAATCGTCTGCTTCATTTGTTGCCAGGTTCCCTAAGTGGTATTCTTGTTAGTATCGTCTGCTGGGAAATCTTTTTTCATTCCACCTTTGCTAGGGAAGGCTTGTTTGTGAGGCTTGTACACAGATTTAGCGAACCAAAGATTTGAACTGCACCTATTGAGATGAAGTTAGTCCTTTTGGCTAAAACTCTTCTTTTTCTGTCTGACGGCTTTTGACATTAGGTCAGACAGCAGTTTTTTTCTCCTTAAGGTCGATCAATAAAGATATAAGAGATGGTTTATTTATATATATAAAGCAAATAGATGTATGTTACTGTTAAGAAAATATTTCATTCTAACAAATGGAATAACTATCAAAGTTTGATAAGATGTATCTAAAATTTATTTCCTGGATAATTCATAACTTATTATTATTGATCCTGTTTTTTTTTAATTGTTTAACTTTACATTTAGTTGTACTTATTTTATACTTGAATCTATAAATTTGAACTATGAATAAATAAATAAAAAGCATTTTTTAATCCAATTCCTTGATTAGGGCATTTATTATTTCTTAACACTTAACAATTAGGTAAATTTTGTACTCTCATTATATATGTAAACTATTTATATATGTATAAAAGGCAGAGTTATTACTCAATCACTCACTCTTTACTAATTCTCCCATTTCTTACAGAATTAGAAAGCAAAAATTTAAGCCTAGCGCTCTTTATGCGATAAATAGAGAAACTATGAAAATTTGATTTCGATATTCTGTAAATATGGGGGTAATTAAGGGGTAAATAGCATAACTAAGAGTTATGCGAAATATCACTTTCTTATCAAAATAGATGTCTTAAATTTGGACCATGGTTTAACAGCATCAGATAAAAAGAAGAAGAAAAAAGAAAATCATTAAGATATTTGTAATTATCCGGATAAAGAGAAGGCAATTAGACCAAAACTGACAGAATTGCTAAATTGCTTGTTTTTATAGTTAGATAAGAAAGATTAAGAAAAAGAGGAGTCTCAAATCTAAATCATGCATTTTTAATGATACAAATTGCAAAACTTAAAAAAAGTTCAATTCGATATTTTGTAACTATGGGGGTAATTAGACGAACTGACAGTTACGCTAAATGACATATCTCCACAAATTATCACCATTTGTTCGGCGCAGCATAACAGACCCCAGATTTTATGCTTTTTTTCATCATCAAACCACGAAAAAAAGAATTCATGCAAATGGACTGCAATGTGGAACCACGAAGCGGTGAGCTCGTGTAGGCGGATCAGCTATTTGTTTGCTGCATGCGT
>NC_092207.1:19831948-19930864 GCF_043381705.1 Parasteatoda tepidariorum
AAAAAAAACTTCAACTATTGCTTATATATAGCGGTATCATATATATCATATATATATATATATATATATATATATATATATGGTGGATGTGTTATGGGGATATGTCTAATGAAGTGAACCAGGTTCGGATTCCTGCGATGACTTTACGTTCTGAACTCCACACTAGGCTTACACCGTCTAAGGTGCTGACGTAAAATATCCTCAGTGGTAAATGAATCATGGGTTAGAGTTCCCTTGACGTTAGGCTGGCTGGGGAGGTTTTCACGGTTTTTCACTCCATGTAACGCAGATGTGGATTAGTTCCATGAAGAAGTCCTCCACTACAGCAAATTATTAGCCAATACTTGGTTCATGAATTGGGTTCATGGTTCATGAACGTGTCCTCATCACTTGGTTCGTGAACGTGTCTTCTGAATTGGGTTCAAAATTACAAGGCTTTGGAGTTGAATATTAGTAGTCGTGAACCCAAACAATTGGGTCGACTGTTCAACGACGTTTATAAAAATGAAAAATTAACCTAATTTACGAAAAGTACCTATCATATTAAATTCAAAATTTCATATATATCTTGCTTTTTAAACCCCTATATGTTTACCATAGTAGAAAAACGGTTTTGGTAATTTATTGCAATAAATTAGTGTTTTAATCGAAAAAAAAAGAAAAAACAACGCTTCGTTTTCCATCACTTCAATATATTCCCAATTTTATGTGACAAGATACTGTAAAACTGGGTACTGATGTACTTCTAAAAAAATAATTCTTTCCACTCAAAAATATATTTTTTTTACACATCAAATAATGTAGATTTTGTAAATATAAATTATCAAGCAAGTAAAAATGTATGCAATTTTATTCATGCTATAGCTTAGGAAAATTTTAAACACCCGTTTTTGTCAAAATTCCCCCTTTATCTCATACAGACGGTGCAAAATTAAAATTGCAGACGAATTAAAAGCGCGATATTATGGATTTTAAAGTCTGACACTTTTCTACGAAAAAGAATAAACTCGGTTTATTAAGTAAAACAGCTGTTGTGGTTTTTCCCATTAGAGCAATTATTGTACCCTTTCCGAATAATTTTAATTGGTTTTGTCGCCACTAACAGTTTGCAATTCACAAGGACGCACTTTAGTTTCCATCCTTCGTGACTTTGGTTGTCATGACAACTAAGATGTAGGAAAAGTTGGGATGCCGTATGTAGCCAACAAGAAGATAGTTTCTTTCTTTCTTTTTTTTACTTTCTCTTTCTTCCAGGTTTGTAACTAACTCGTACAGTGAAGCCTGCTTGAATGAATACGAATCTAATGAATACGAATCTAATGACAACGAAATATTTTTTTTTGTTGCAAAATTCTGTTTTATGAGAGATTTGAACTTTAATAATTATCTCTTTAATATTTAAGTTACAGGTTAAGTTGTCTGCAATTTTTATTTCAAAAAGTAAGCTAACTTAATATTTTATTATTAAAAAAACTAGCTAAATCTTTTATTATATTTTAGTAAATTTACGATATTGTTGATTATTTCAGTATTTCGCATTTGAAAGTTATTCAGGATTTTGTAAACTTTTGATCTAGAAGCAAATGCGAAAGTGCTTCTGCATTTTGATTTCAAAAAACAAATTGTGTTAATATTTTTGTACTAATGTGTTATTACTTTCTAGATATATTTATAAAGTTTCAGTTATTTAGAAAAACAACAACTCTGCAATCTAAAACAAAGCAAGTGCAGTCACTTAGCTTAAATAAGGGCAACAAAAATTTATCTAACTTAGAGATTCAGCTCTACAACCTCCTTAATTATTTCTCTTCCCAATTTTTTCTCCTCTAAACGTCGATTCCCCCCGCCCCCCCCCAAAAAAAATAAACGGGGAATAATTTGGTTTTAAAATATACAATTATTTTAAATTTATGTAAAAACATTTTGCTAACATGTTAATCATAACAAAACGGATAATTACCTGGTTTTGAAAAATAATCTTCTGAATTTGAATTAAAATATGTAAAATAGCACACTTCATGCAATTAACCATGAAAAACTTCCATTAAGCTGCAAGGAATGACCAAAACCAAAAACGCATGACTGACCATACCTCACACGTGGCAGGCGATTTGCTAAACTTGGACATTTTAAAGACACAGAACTGACCGTTACCTACACAGCTGTAACTGAGCACAATTGTTCCCAAGGAATACTAGGACACGACGCAAGCACTCGTTGCGACGCACGCGTCACCTATTAGTGTACACAACAAAACGATCCTTACTTCAAAAAAAATCTTCGTACATTCCTAGGATTGAGGGAGGAACTTTTATGAAATAAGTTAGAGACAAACATTACTGACCCAACAGCAGCAAAAAAAAGTATCACAAATCTTTTTTCGTAGAATATGTCAAAAAACTTTCTTACTTCTCTACAAAAAACTTGTTTAGAATTTTAGTGGTTCTGGGCAAAGCAAAATATATTGGTTACATTTTCAAATTTCTTGCTAAGAAGAAAGCTGAGAAAAGAGAAAATGATACAAATTACAATTACGAATTTTAGAAATGTATTACATACATTATAAACAAAGTTGGAAACATTTGAAAACATTTTTACAACTATTAATCGGTACTTTTTGGTTAACCGGGTGCAAGCGAAAAGTCGCCAAAAAATGTAGATCTCCGTCAACTTTTTATATTTATTTTAGTTATGTTCTACACACATAAAAAATTAAATAAAATCAAAAATAAACGAGATATTTTCGAACGAGATTTTAAAAAAAAACGAGCAAAAACAAGTTGAATTTTCGTGCGCCTGGCAATTAAAAAGTACCCCATAATCAATATACATAATAGTCAAACAGAAGCCTGTTAAGTAAAGGACTGATTTTTTTTTTAAAGATTGGCATCAGTTAAATATTTTCTGTCTCAAGTCCATTTAAAAGAAAAGTATGAATAATTTATAAAATAGGTTGTTACACCCAAAGGATAAAGTTTAAAGATCATCAGGTCTTAAGATGATGATATAATCCAGTTTTCTTGACTTTTCCTCCTAGTGGCAACGTAAAGAAGTAACAATTTTTGGATGACTTTTTAAAGTTAAAATGTTGACAGAATTACTATCACTTTCTTTGATTCGGAGAACACGCTATTAAATGAACGAAACTAAAAATAAACGTTACAAATTTCTTTATCACTTGGCATAAATGAGTTTTGAACCTATATATTTGGGTTCTAATTATAAACTAGCAAACAAGCTTACTGATTAAAAAATGTGATTATTTTTTCAATGCTTAAAATTTCCCATATAAAAAAATTTGCGTAATCATAAGTAGTAAGCGACAATTTTATAAATTAGGCACTTACACTTCAAGAAGAAGATCTCGCATACCCATGCATGCGACCTATAAAGTTAGCTCCAGCTGATCTTCATCAGCGAAATGGCGTATTAAATGTAAGCTAAGTTTCTCTACATAAGTTAGGTTTTAGTTAACGATAAGTTAATTAAATATAGAGCCGTGTTGCGTATCGAATTAGTTGAAGTATAATTCTTTCTCATCTGCTTCTTTTACTTAACTTAGATTTATTATTTGTTTATGAATTTTATTGTAACCGTGATATATATTTTTGCTTTGTGCTTCTGGCAACTTCCATGCATAATTAGTTTGTTTATGTTCCACATGGCTTCTAGCCTGTCTTTGTGTTAAAATCTTTGAGAAAGAATCTTTGTGAAAGAATTTAGAATGTGTCACTCAAGAGAATTGATACTCGTCAGGCTTATCTTACTCGGAATAGAATGGAAAGGGCAGTTGCTGGGTAGACTATATTTGAGAGTGCTCCTTGATTCTCGCCAAGTTGTAATCGCGGTTGATCGCCAAGCTGGGCGATGTTGAAACCCAATCTTGATTCTGATTGGTTTAGAATTTAGCGTTAGTTTTAAATGTTTAATGGTATATGTAATTTCAGAGGTCCGTTAGTTCTACGTTGGATACCGGCTGGTAAGGTTACTTTTACTTCTGGTCAATAAGATCGAAGGTGTGTGGGCAGTCATAAAAATGGACTTCAGAAAAAATTGTCACCGCCAGTCCGGTACTACAGACGCCTTTTTCGATTCGTATTTCGCCGAATTTATCTGGCGATGGAGGTACACATGATAAATGTCTATTCTAATCAAGATAAATTTAGACAGTATCTAACTGCCGTTAGAGAATTCTGTGCACTTAAATCTGAGGATATTCAAGCTTAATGAAGAAGTGAGTTGTTATTTTCCTTTTCTTACTGTGCTTACTCCATTAATTTTTGTTTCAATTCAAAATGCATTTTATTTAGTTTATTAATTTTGCTTATATTGGGTTCATTGTAGTTTTATAAAGTTTTGGCAGATGTTTTGTTGAAATTTTCCAATGTTTTATTGAAATTACATTATGTTTTGGCAGACATTCCTGTTACCACGGTTAACCATGATAACAGGAATGGCGCCAAACATAAGTCGCCAATTTCGCCAAGGGGCACCCTCAAGTATATTTATACACAGTTGCTAACGTAAACAAATGCCACGTTTCAACAACCAATCAAAATCGAGATACCCACACTACGTCACTTGCAGGTATTCCATTGTATTTTTGGAAAACTAACATAAAATAATTTTTTTGAAACATATTGAGCCAATAATATGTTGTTATAGTAAATAATGATTAATAATTTCTTTAAAATTTTTGCTGAATCAAATGACTCAACGCATTGACCGTTATATTGAAAGGGCCGCTGTAGTGAAGTTTCGTAGTAAAACGCGTAGATTCTCTATATATAGGAAACATGGAGATGATATTCTAGCTTGAAGCAAAATGGTCATTCTGTTTTATCAGCAGCCACTTCCATAATAGAGATTTGATAGAACTTCAACAACTCCAGAAAGGTCTTGATGGCATGAGTTTCCTTAATGCTACTCCAAGTGGGGGGTGCTCCGAATTCTCCGATAACACTCTTCTCCCCGGGTCGCTTGAGGGCGCAGATAGTGCGCCCCATTGACCACCTGAGCTCCCAGAGCGGGCCGAACTCTAAATCCATTAAGCCATTTGTTCGTCATTCACATTGAGTGAATGGAGGGCCGCATGTTGATTCCTTCCAAAATCACGCATGGAATATTTCTCCTACACTCGCAAGTATCGAATTAACAAGTAAACGTCGGCTCAAATTAAATTTAGCTTTAAGTCGAAGCATCCATTTCTCAAAACAAAAATCAATATACTATTTGGTTTCGCCGAGAAGGTTTTCCAATAAGATACGCATTACTTTCATGTGTGCAGTTTACTCACTATTATTAAGGAGTTGATTGGCCATTTTGCAGTTTATCCGGGGACTGGATTAGCATAAATTTGTGGGAAACTAAATGTGGCAGTTAATACAATTTTTTAAAAATTAAATTAGTAGCTCGTCAGTAATGGATTGCTTCCTTGTGATTTTAACCTTGTGTTCTACGATGCAAAAGCTAATAGATGTCTTATGTGTGCCACGGGCTTTTGTCTGTTCGAGATTTTATCCAATAATAGTGATATCACGTAAGAATGCATCTCACAATGTGTTTTTTTCTTTTTTTTGCGAGAAATTCTGTCTCTTACTAATTTTTACGAGAAAATATTTCCCTTATGTTTTAACTGGATGCGTAGCCAATTCTTGCGACAAAAAATAAGCACCTTTTAAGCACTCAAAAATATTTTTAAGCACCATATACATTAACAAAATGCAAAATAATTTTCAACGACTTTACATGATCATGATAACTAGTTTCTGACAAAGAACTCTTTTCTTGATTATATCAGTTATTATAAAATGATCAAGAGATTTTTCGGTTCGGTATCAGAGGGTGGAAAATGAAGCCTGAAATTTAGAATGTCTTGCAAAATGCTGCAGAGTTGCACATGAGAGTGCAATAATCTCACCGAACCAAGCTCAGTCGGCGCACATGCAAACTCTTGAGTAATCAATCAAATATGTAACATTCTTGGCGCTATCATACGTTACGAACCGACGGTACGCCGAAATAGAATGTGGTTGAATGAATTTCGAAAACGTTGAATAGAACAACGTGAAAAGCAAGCTTTTACATAGTACGTGGCGAAAATCGACATGGTAAAGAAAAAAATTTTCACTTTCGAATAGGAATAATTAGGCACTTTTTGAAAACATCCAATGAAGAAAGCACCTTTAAGGACTTTTAAAAAAACGAATATCGAAAATAAGCACCTTTAAGCACTTTTTAAAAACGCTAGGCACCATATTTAATCACGCGGAAATGTTCTGATTACGCAATAATTTGACCCACAATTTTTAGTGATACGTGACTTTTTTACGAGAAAATTCATCTCACTATGTTTTGTTTGTATGGAAATCCATCCCACAATGTTTATGTACACAAAAATTCACTCGACAATATTTTTTTTCTTATGAGATTCTGTCGAAATATAATTTTTTGTGCAAGAAACCGCTTCACATCTCAATATTTTTTATGCAAGACTCTCACACAATGTTTTGTATACAAGGGATTCTGTACTAAAATATATTTTGTATTACAAAAAAAAAACTAATTTTTACATGAGAATCCATCTCACATTGTTTTGTTTGTGGGATATTCTATATCACAAAGTTTTGTACCTGAAATTACTACCTACCGATTGTCCACATTTTATTCTCTCACACAATGTTTTGTATACATGGGATTCTGTACTAAAATATATTTTGCATTACAAAAAAAAAAACTAATTTTCACATGAGAATCCATCTCACATTGTTTTGTTTGTGGGATATTCTATATCACAAAGTTTTGTACCTGAAATTCCTACCTACCGATTGTCCATAACTTATTCTGGAGTCATGTAGGCAAGCAATTATTTATGAAAAATCATTAATTGCTTAATGAAGAATCAAATTATGAAAAATAATAAAAATGCTTATTTTGTAAATATATGGAGCTCCAAATTAAAGAGAAATCTTCATTTGTATGTACATATGAATAGCTAAAAATAATAAATTTTAAAAGTTTTCCCGAGAGAGTGGTTGCAAGGCTAAGCCCCACAGGGGCCACTCGATCTACCCAGAAATGAAAAGTAAATAACGCGAGTATCATGCGTACGTTAGCATAGTTTTCGCCAATTAATGTTAAGGAATCCATATATTGGCTATTAATCGATTTAATTTATCGCCAAGGCTTTTTTTTTCTTCGGATTACGCATTCAAATGTGTTGGCGGAAAAGAAAGAGTGAGAAATAATAATACATTTAAAACAGTAGCAACCATAAAACGGTTTTCAAATTCTATGCTTATGTGTTAGGCGCAGAGGTAGAGGGAATCTCTAAAAATAGATTTTACTCTGCACTCAATTCAAGGTTGTGGTATAAAAGAGATTACAAATTATATCAATGATTTTATTTATTGAAAAAAAATTAAATAATATAATAATTTGGTTATTAAAAGTTAGGAAATATGTTATGCATATTTAAGCAAGGAATTTCCTTCATTTTAAATTTCCAAAGTTCAAAAGTTTTTACGCGAACCAAAATGTAATGTGAAGTTGCGACAGCGGCACAACTTCATTTCAAACTGCAACGGCTCAAAAGTTTTTTTTAGAGAAATTCCTACGCAAGGGCGCCGGCAGCGGGGTGAAAGAGAGTGTGCTTACACCCCCTGGCTTTTTTTTTTTTTTTTAAAAAAAAGAACAATTAAAGAGATACAGAAAAACAATTTCGTTATAAAAATTTTTTATTAAAAATATTTTTATTCAAAAACAAATAATCAAGTAATTATTGATACATAACAATTAAAATTTTTTTTAATCTAACAAGAATTGTAATCGTCTTGTTTGCTGTCCAAATCTGTTTATAACTTTTTCAATGAATTCTGAGTCATCTTTGATTCTTTTCTTATGCACACTGAGCATGCACAAACTTGGCAGATATCTAAGCTATATTTTTAAACTACTGTTTGTAGTTATTTATCTTTCGAAGCCAGTAGCTATGCCAGCGCCATCAATACAGTTTATCGTGGCAAAATTTACAAGCACAAGAAATTCGTACTTTTTTTTAAATATCTTGTTAACAGTGAAGAAATGTATCTTAAAAAAGTTAACAGATGGAAATATATGTAATAACAAAACAAGATGTAATAACAGAATATTTTAATTTTTTTTTTTGGGGGGGGGAGGCTAGTTTGTTAGAGGGTTGCACCCCCTTTTATATTGTTCTGCAGGCGCCCTTGTTCCTACATGATTTTTGGCATTACACTAGAAGAAAGTTTTAGTTGAAAGTAAAAGTTCACGCTCTAGAATCGCAATCTTGGAATGATACACGGAACTTCTGTTACATTTCTTGACACGATGAAAACATTTCTGCTACGTGATTAAAACATTATGCTATGTGAGAACTTAATACGTAATTACTGGAGCTACCTATTGAAAATTATAATACTTTGTGTACGTGAAGTTAATTTTTACTTAATTTTTTTATTGGAATTCGTTTCTTTTCTGCCATGGCGATAGAAGGAACTTTTTCGAACGAAAGGAATAGCCGATATTGATCAACCTTTTCTTGTTTAGCAGCTGATGATAAATTACTTCTCTCGGAACAACGTGTGAAAAAAAAACATCTTCCAAATTAAAGACATTTTGTAATTATTTAATTATTTTTTAAACTGAACTGTTTTACTCGGGAAGAAGTGAAGAGATTTGCCCAATCACGTGATTTAAATCAGATTTAATTGGTTACCTGTAAGCAACGTCACGCGTGAGTGTCAAAACGTGATTGGTTTCTAAATCGACAAATGACACGATTTACCAACGATGACATCATCTGCGGGTATCCAATTACCCAAACAGGAAAGATGATTTTTCGTTGATTTGTGATTTCTTTGATTCTTAATAAATATAGACCGCAAATTTGTATTACATGGCGGAATAAAATAGCTACTACGAATATTTTTCACTTATGTAATCAAAACTACATCGTTATGTCTTGAATATTTTGGTTTGTTATTGTCCATATTGTTGTGTTATAGTCGATATTTGTTCACGAAAAATACTGTCGATGAATTTTGTTTTTTGAAGATAGGATTTAATTTGATATTTCGTCTCGGTTTATTTCTCACATAATAAATTTAAATTAATTATGATTTGTATTAATTCCGTACAATTTACAAATTTTATGTTATTCAGTTTATTTTTCAAAACAAAAAACTACATCTTTATGTCACAAATATTTTTGTTTGTTGTTGATGATATTGTTGCGTCATAGTCGATATTTGCTCGCGAAAAATACTGTCAATGACAATTTTTTTTTATTGAAGATAGGATTTAATTTGATATTTCGTCACGGTATATTTCCCACATACTAAATTTAAATTAATTATGATTTTTATTAATTCCTTACAATTTACAAATTTTATGAATTTCAAATAATTTAAATCTATTTATCCTTGCTCTATTTTTTCCTCGCAGTCCATAAACTTCAATAGCATGAATTTGTTCTTTAGAAGAAGAAAAAAAAATGGCGCTTGTCCATCAAACGCAAAGCTGATTTCGCTCGAAGAAAATTGCCTAACAATATTTCCCGGACAGTTTTCCGGATTGAGAGTGAAGCAGAATTCCCGGACAGTCGTCAACCGACGGCGGCAGGGATTGCAGACTATGTGTCGCCCGGACGTCCGGCCGCCGGGACTGTAAACAAAACATCCCATCATCGATTGGGATTGAATCGTCTTTGTCAAAGAAAGGAACGCTTTTGGCTTTTATTTCGGAGACAAATACAAGCGCGTGTTTCATTTGAACAGAGCGTGGCTGAGGTTTGGTTGTTTGAGCGAAATCGCAATTTTCGGTCCCACTTGTCCTCTTTGCAATATTTAAAAAAAAATGAATTTCTATAATTCTCCAAGTTGTAAATATCTTTTATGAGTAACTAATTATTAAAAAAATTTAAAGCAGCAATAATATTTTTTTTAGTTTTTAAGAAAAAAACGCCATGAAACAACTATGCTATGAAAAAAAGGGGTAATTAGTTACGGGTGACTCTTCTCAATTGATTAAAAAAAAACTAGTAAGAATTGTTTCAGCAACACTAAAATTGCACAAGGGTCTATCGGCAAAGGTCTGGGAAACATTTTTTAATTGTCGTTTAACAGCCGACCCAATTTTATGGATTTACGAAAGCTAATGTTCAACTCCATAGCCTTATAATTTTGAACCCAATCCAGAAGACAAGGTAACTCTTGGATCAAATATTGGGAGAAATTTTCCTTCGTGGAGTTCCGTTGACAATATATATAAGAGCTTACAGATTTATCAATTATTTATTTATAGAACCTATACGTCGAACTGCTTTAAGCAGTTTGTCCCGCAGTGGAATGATCATAAAGACACGATTCCCAGTAGAACACCGAAGTCAAGCATCACTGGCTGTGGTCGGTAAGCGGGTAGGTGACCACTTTAATCAGCCTGCGTAGGGCCCAAGGATGTGCGGTATATTTTATAACCGTCGTTGAACACTCGACCTAATTTTATGGGTTTACGACTACTAATGTTCAACTCCGTAGCCTTGTAATTTTGAACCCAATCCAGAAAACAAGGGAACTCCTGGATCGAGTAATGGTAGAAACTGGAGGACTTTTTTGATGAAGCTAACCCGTATTTGTGTTACATGAAGAAGAAAACCACGAAAACCTCCCATGGTTAGTTTGACGGCAAGGCAATTCTAACTCATGATCCGTCTACTACTGAGGATATTTCACGCCAGCACTGTGGTCGGTGTAAGCCGGATGCGGAATTCGTATCGACCAGCCATCGCTGTCATTCGAGCCCGGTTCACCTCATTGGTAGGCGAACGCTCTATCCCCTAAGCCATCGAGGCTTTCTGGGAAACATTTCTGATGTTCATCAGAAGACATGCATAATAATTTCGATTCGCATAATAATTTCAATCTGGCGATTTGCGCTTGAGGTCGAGCACTTTACGGTAGGGTAGTTTAACGAGGACTGATACCGAACACCCTTATTCTTTTCGCAGTCTGATCAAAGTGGTCATCCCCACATTTACTGACCGCTGCCACTGATGCTCGACTTCGATGATCTGCTGGAAAACGTGACTTTCAATCACTGTGGGATACAAATTTTTTCAAATATCTATGTAAAATAGAATAGAATAATTTGTCTTTCGAAGCCAGTAGNCTCTACCTAAATTTTCCTGTGGCCGAGATAGCCTGGTCGGTAGGGCGCTGCGCCCATGTCCGAGAGTTCGAACCCCGCCGGCCGAAGACTCCCCGTGTAGTAAAGTGACTGATGCACGTTAAATCTGTCGAGTAGCAAAAGTCCTCCATGTTCCCATAACAAATCAATACCTCTGAGGGTACTGGATTGGAGATCGATCATTCTCTGATTCAGGTCAAAATTACGATCTGTGAATGAATGAATGGATGTATGAATAGGTCCGTCCTATAATCAGGTGCGACGTATGGTGTGGCAGAAGTCAAATTCTTGGCCATAGATGGCGCCACCGAAAAACAAGAAACCCACACTCTGCCTTAAATATGCTCGGTTTCACCAAGCAGACTTGCCCGTGTTGCAAGTGGCATTAGAACCAACCAACAAACTAAATTTTCATAATCAACGACAAAATCATCAAACTCCTTACAATCCACCGTGAAAAATCAAAAATTCAAGAACATGTATACAAACTTCATTTACTTGGCAGTAATGCTCTTAAGTGCTGTTAGTTTTAAAAAAAGCTCTTCCTTTATTATTTTACTACCACTTTGCAATCAAGTTCCCACCGTTTTTTCCTTCTAATTTAAAGTGTAGAAACAATTTATTTTCTTGTTCCTTAAAGCGATTTTTCGAATAAAATTCGATTAAATCGCTCTTCCAGTAACTTAACTTAAAAATGAGTTGCATCGACCAAAACGAGTTGCATCGTTCAGCTTAAATTTTAATTTTTAAACTTAACACACGAGTGGTTTTTTTCAGCTCAAGGACCTTCCAAGAAAACAGCACAAATAACGCGAGCAGCTATTTCTGCCTTAGAACTTGACAAAGGCCATCTCGACAACAAGACCATCTTAAACAAGACCATCTCGAAAATGCTTTTGGCATCTTCCATTCGATTGTGAATTCAACTCAAAAATACTGAAAATTTCTTGAGTAAAATCATTAATGATCGACGCACTTCAAAAAATTTATGTCTTGATAAATTCAAAGCATCGGTATTTTCAAAACACGAAATTCTAAATAAATTATATAACATAATTATAACATAATTTAAATGAATAATTATGTATAAGTATACCTTTATCTCCCAATCCCATTTATTGATCTACCAGAAAAATATTTACAAATGAAAGAAATGCCAAACATAAATTCTAGTTCTAATATTTTTAAACAAAATATACAATAATTTTTATACATAAATGTGATAGATGATTTCTTGAAACTTCTAGACCTTGGATTTCCGGATCGCGGTTAGCGAAAAATCCGGATTTTTTTCCGGAGCAAATCAAAAAAAAATTCCGGTAAAATAAAAACATCCTCCTTAGAATGACTTAAATCATTACGTTAAAAACATTGAAAAATCGGAGAAATTCTATAATTTAGATGGGAAAAAAAACTTTCAAAGTAATAAAATTTTTCCTTAACGACCGTTGGCAGTTATGATTTCCAGGAAAAAAAAATTAGCAAGTCCACACAGCACTTCTCCGTTCTTCATAAATCGATGACGAAGAATGTCTGAAAGTAGTATTAACTTTTTATTTCGGTTTGATATGAATTGGCGACCCAAAACATACTTCATTGGGGGCGAAATGATACCTATCTCATATGAAGAAGGGGGGTTGTCCTATTGTTCGCAAGATAAAGCGATTCCATTTTTTTCCCTTCTTCTTTCCTCTCATCCTCATCCGGATGATGGGATTTGGAGCACCAAGAGTCACGCCACAAGGGTGGGGACTATCTCACTCTCATGCCCTGAAGTCACGTGTACAAAATACACACGACACCAGTTGCGTGCTTCAGAGGACATTATTATATCCGTGGTTGTTTTCTAAGGGTGTTCTTGTTTTCTGAGAACAATTATTCTGACAGACGACAATGCATCCCCGTCATCTTACGTTATTGTCATCAGTCACAATAATGTTCTCCACATAAAACACAAATCAACATCGAAACGTATGCGTGCATTTTTTATGCATAAACTGCAACAATACGCAGATATGATGAAAGTCATAGCGTACATAATTTATTTAAGTGGTTCGATATTCTACTATTTAGGATGCATTATTGTATATTCTGCATCGAAGAGAGAGGCGGGATGATTGACTTTGCGTCGTATCTACCACTACGAATATTAAACATCAATTCACTGGTATACACCATCTACCAATAAGTATTTGGACGCGTATGATTGAAAAGAAAAACAAACTTTATTCATAATCAATAGTTGGTAGAGCCTCCACTAGAAGCAATTACAGCGTGAAGCCTCCGGAGCATACTTTCCACGAGTCCTTGTGCGATGGCTAGTGGTATTTTCTTCCACTCGGCTTGGAGAAGACACGTAAGTTCCTTCACCGATTTTGGACGGGACACCCCTTAATTCAGCGATCTAACTCGTCCCAAAAGTTCTCGATAGGGTTCAGGTCTGGGATCTGGGCAGGCCAGTCCATTCGATTAACCCCATTGGCTCCATACCAAGCATTGGTGGTGACCCTCGCAACATGACAGCTGGCTTTGTCGTCCTGAAAGTAACAGGGGTTCACCCCGTAAAAGTGCCACAACGTAGGACGCACATTGTCATCCAAAATAGTGCAGTAGGCATGAGACTAGTGCCGATGCTGTTCCCTACACGATATATACCGACGGAGAGCGTGACGTATCTCAGAACCGCAGATATAGTCATTTGCATAGATGTCCAAATACTTATTGGTAGATAGTGTAAGATATACTAGCTCGATTCAATTTTGAGGTACCTTTTGATAGATGAAGGTTGACATAGTCGGTTTCTACTTTCGCCACATTAGCGACCTGCGGACGTGTTATGAACACACCTACTTCGATGGATGGTAAGCATGGAAAAGTTGATTTGCTATGTGACTGCGCCATCGTCCTCCCCGCGATGTTGCTTCCCAGAGTCATTTACACACATCGGTATTCTGCACCCACTCGACTGCTAATAGCAACGCAGGAGAGACCACTAACATTACCGTGAACTCTATGCAGAGCTCAGGATGAACGTTCAAAACTCGGTGAACTTAATACAGCTCTCACCAGGAATGCTAAAGATTCGATGAACTTAACACAATTCTCCCGGTCTTTAGTAAATACGGCAACTGGTGGTATCCGTTCATCAAATTTTATCTCTGATAAAATTCTGGCGGGGGAGTATTGTGGCGTAACTACCACGACGATTATTAAACGATTATTCACCAATATATTAGATTCAATTTTGATGTACCTTTTGATAGATGAAGGTTGGTATTGTCCATTTCTATTTTTTACATAGCGTGTTTAAACACGGAAAATTGGATCCTAAAAAAATTATTGACTGAGTTTATGAATTTAATTAAGTAATTAGTAGGTATAAAATAATTAATTAATTAATTAGTAAGTATAAAATATTTCTGAATTGAGCAAATATACATTTATATACATAATACATTTAAATGTACACAAATATACACAAAATACATTAAAAGAACTATCCGGGGCATTTTATAAAATTAAATCGATACAAATGACCAAGCTATTAAAGATAATTTGAAAAATTTAGTTAAATATAAATAAAAGAAACCCCATAATCGTCATTTAACTTATCAACTTACTACCGAGATTTCGAATATGACCAAAAAACTTTTTTGATAAAATTTATAAAAGCAAAAATCATTACTGTATGAAATACAGTGCAGATGATGTTAGATGCAAAAGTACTTAGTTTCACGTAAATTGCTAAACGATATTTATAAAAGGAATTGCAAGAAAATTGCAAGTGTCTTAAATATAATTTTAAATAAACTGCATTGAAATGCTTTAATGTCCTTTATGCTTAAATACAAAAAAGCGCTGCAATTTTTCCACGTTTAAAAAAAAGTATTCTTTCTAAAGCAAGTTTCATCATTTTATCAAAAACTAATTAATCATAAATAATCACTGAGATAGATGTTTTAAAATTGAGACTCCATGGTGCGAAAAATACTTATCGTTCCAGGTAGTTAAAGGTACTTCTATAAACTAATAGTAGAAAAACTAGTAATTTTGCGCAAATAAATGAAATCTTAAAATTACCAACCAATTTGAATGAAAATGGAAAAAAATAATTCACACTGCTTAAAATTTTATTACGAATTGGTACAAAATTATACTACATCCACCATTCTGATGTCTAATTATTCAAATTTCTACTATCAATTTTATTAAAATTCTTAAAAAACTGAAGGTTTAAGGTTTTTTTTTAAACTAAGGGTAAGTTTATTTTAGATCACGGTGTTATCAACTATATTTAATTCGAACAATTTAGGTATTGGAACTTGGTATGCCTCTTTATTTTAACGTTAGCTAAAGATAGTCTTTAAAATTAATTGAACCTAATGTAATTTGTCAACAGTAACAACATTAGTAACTATATTAACAAATATTTTGCTTGGTCTTTGTTTGAATTCGACCTTGATAAGGTAAGATAACCATAAAAAAGCATATTGTAACGATTACAGATTTTTTTAATAGTAACAACAGGGTTGCCACAGAAAAAAATGGACGAAATAGTTGCTTTTAGTAGCCTAAAGCATGAAAATAGTTGCCGAAAACTATGAATATAGCTGTCTAAATAAGAACAAAAATTCATCAAAAATATGACTAAAGTTTTGTTAATGACTTAATTGTCATATACCATGATCCATTTAGTCAAGTTCTTGGCAAATATGATAATTTTTATATAAACGTTAGTGTTCTAGCACAATTTTCCCTTTTATCAATAATTTATCTAGGAAGACTAAAACTAAAGTGAAGACTCAAATTTGCAATTCAAAATTTTCAAACTTTTTTTATTTTTTAAGAAAAAAAAAGTTCAGTATGTTCAAAAGCTATCGTGGGCCGCAGATTTTGAACCCAATTTATGCTGAAAAAACATAGCTAGGAGTACAGAAAAATCTCCCAATAGTCTCCTGTTCCTGAAACTAGTTGCTGTTTTAGCCTTTTCAGGCTAAAAAAGTTGCCATAGTCGCCTCATGCCAAAAAATAGTTGCCAATAGTTACATTTCAGTCGCCTGTGGGAATCCTGTAACAAGATCTCTAATTTCTAAATATCAACAATTATTTTATTTGGTTAAGTTTGTTCTAGAATTTAATAGAGTGAGATAACCATAAAAAGATTTATTCACTCTGTCATCAGTAGTAATAATTTCATTTTGTCAATATTAATAATGATTTTATTTGATCTTCGTTGGTTATCGACCACGATAGTTCAAGATAATCTTAAAAAGACCTGTTGTAATTATTCAACAGCGATAACATTTTAAACTTGCCAATATTAACAATTATTTTATTTTGCATTAGTTAGTTCTTGACCTGATAAGGTAATGTTACTTTCAAAAAACCCAATAAGAATACCTTGAAAGACCAGATTTGGCAACAGTAAATAAGAACATTTGTAATTACATTAACACTGAATAATTTTGACCTTGTTTGTACTTCACCTTGTAATGTTTGGTGTAAAGCTGTAACATCCAACTGATCTAGCTTGTTCTTTCCCGCATGTTATTATTTATAATGGTTAACTTTGCACGCCATGGAACGATAATGAATTTCTGTGAAACTAATCCCGTTCGAAGCAAGATACTCTACTTCTAATACCGAAGTTATAAAATGAACGCCACTGACTTTAAAACTATTTTTGGATTGGCGCCCTTTGGCAGTTAAAAACTTTCCACGCATTGATTTCCTATCATGTTTGCCCGCTATGAGTAATCATGAATTTGAATTGCAAATGAGGTCTCGCTAGCCAAGAATGCTTGAATTTTATTCAAAGTAACGGTCGTTTAAGAAATTCTACGATTAAGGTAATATTTTTTTTTGTTTGTTTGCTGAGGGTGAAACAACCCTTGTTAGAACATTTATCTTTAAGTCAATTCGAACCTTTTTGAAAGGCGTCGCGTGTTGATTTTGAAACGGAGGGTTACATAAGGGTAACTGAGTTACGTTTTATATTATTGATCCCCCTCCTCTTTTATTCCTTTATTTTGAAAAAGTGCTTTTTAGACATTAACTTTCATCTATATATTTCTGTTTTATTTAGAATATTTCAAACACGCATTAGGCATTTAGTAATGTTTGTAGGTAAACGGTTCGAGAGCTCTCAATCATTATTTTTAAAAAATGCTTTTTCAAACATGACGAAGAAGTTTTTATCTCAGATGGGACATACGACGAGATAGCACGAAGTGTTACAAAAAATGGTATTTATTGGCAATGTGTTGGCGACTGCTTTTCCAAACTGTCGCCAACAAGAACCATTGGTTGCTTTACTAAGTACCAAATTTTAATATTATGATGCATTATAAAAAAAATTCAATGCTAAACAAAGTATCGCGATATTTCTCCAATTTAGCTCATTTTCATCGTTTTTACATTGGTCCATATTTTCGTTTCACGAATAAAATTTATCAAAAATCACAATAATATCGTATTCAATAATTATCATTGCGCAATCTATTCACAATATTAACCTTTTTACTATATTATTTCGATAATAATCGCCATATTATCGTATTCAATAATTATAGTTATCAGTAATAATTGCGATATTTTCTTATTAGATATGGATTAGTATCATTAATTATCACGATATTGTCGTGTTTTTTAAACCTCAGTGTACTGTCAGTAGATAGTGAAAACCAAAACCAGATGTTTTTACTATGTGTTGTCTATGTTCTAGTTTATTTACGTCACACTAGAGCTGCACAATGGGCTATAGGCGACGTTCTGGGAAACATCCCTAAGGATTATCCGAAGACATGCCATCACAATTTTGATCCTCTACAGAGGGGATGGCACCCCCGCTTTTGTAACCCGACGACCTGCACGTGAAGTCGAGCGCTTTACAGTTGAACAGTATAACGAGGACCAATACCGCACACCTTTGGTCCCTACGCAGACTAATCCAAGTGGTCACTCTCCAGCACACTGATCGCAGCCAGTGATGCCATGTGTTGTCGAACTTGAATTTATAGTCCTTATAGGCGATAAGTACCCATATTTTTTTTTGTTTTTAGAAGGTTTCTTTAATAGATTTTGGGAAGATTGGCGGTGGCTCTGATAGCCATCTCTAAATGAGGTGAACCAGGTTCAAGTCCAGCACTGGTTGGTCGAAACGGACTCTACTCCTAGAGCGCAACAGCCATAGTGCTGACATAAAATTTCCTCACTCAATGGCATATGGATCTTGGTTTCGAACCCTCTAACAGTTAAATCGACCTAGGGAGATTTTCGTGGTTTTATTCTCCTTGTAATGCAAATTCGGGTTAGTTACATCGAAAATTGTCCTCCACGAACTCTAGTGTGCACCAATACGCTTGATTCAGAAGTTTGTTCCGTTAGGAAGAAGATTTCATGCCAGACATATGTGGGTTAGTGCTATCAAAAAAGTCCTCTACGCTAGTTTGTCCTAATATTTGATCCAAGAGTAGAACCTCTTATCTTCTGGGTATGGCCAGTCACCACAAATTTGAAAGTGAATGAATTTATTCCTTACGGACACAGATGCATGGAACGGAGTTTCCAAATTGGAGAATTAACGAAATATAATCTAGCCAAAAATGAAGCCAACCCAGCATAATCAATATAGAGGTTTGAAAATACCTTGGCGATCGCCAGCAAGACTGTGAGAATTATTATAACCATTTGTGGTAAGAAGTTAATAATAAAGAGTTAAAAATAGAATTTTGTTTTCGATTAGGTGTGAATTAATAAGTCTATATTAGTATTGAACTCAAAAGTTAGCCGTTACATTGATCGGTAAGAAAAGAATAAAATATTTTATGCTCGAATTTATAAAGATTAACTCATTGATTTAATTTAAATATAATTCGATTAATATGATTAGAAAAATAAGCTTAAGTAATTAAAGATATTTTAAAAGGTAAGAAATATGTAATGCCAATTGTGGCATCACAATGTCAATGCTACGAAATTAAATACTGACACAGTTGTAAACCCAAAAATGAATCGAGTCTTCAACGCTAGTTATAAAAAAAAATCATAATAATAATTTTAAAAACCACGTTTTTGTAGTGGAGAATAATAATTAAAAAACAAAAATTTGAGAAACGAAAAACGTGGAGGGCATGAAATACATAACAGTAACAGTATGTGTGCTCATGAGAATATGTGTATGTATATCTGTAATTGTATCTAAATGTGGACGTGGAATATGTTTGTGCATATGCATGTGTATGTGGATGTATATGTGGATGCGTGTATGTGGCTGTGCATGTGTATGAGTGAGAAAATGTGTATATGTACTGTTATGTATTTCATGCTCCCCACGTTTTTCGTTTTTCAAATATTTGTTTTTCAATTATTATTCACCACTACAAAAACGTGGTTTTTAAAAATATTATTTTGATTTTGATTTTTTTTTTGTACTCTCTTCCGAAATCTCAATTTTTTCACTCACTGTACTCAAAACGTTTCAACTGACATGTGACACTAATTTGAAATAATCGAATCGACAACAAAAGACAA
Source organism: Parasteatoda tepidariorum (assembly GCF_043381705.1). Taxonomy (NCBI): domain Eukaryota; kingdom Metazoa; phylum Arthropoda; class Arachnida; order Araneae; family Theridiidae; genus Parasteatoda; species Parasteatoda tepidariorum. The sequence goes on from NC_092207.1 coordinate 19,851,686, forward strand.
TCGCGAAAATATTAATTTTTCTTTAATTTTATTTCACTTTGTATGTCTTTGTTCTCTTCATTTTCACGCATTGTCATCCAATTCTGAACTATGTGCAAAATTTGAAGTCTGTAGCTAGTCGGGAAGTTAGCTTAAAATCGATTGCAAAATATCACCCGAACAGACAGACATACACGAAGGCGAGTTGATATAAACGTGGTAATTAAGTGAACTATCAGCTTGATATGGAATAAAATCATCTTTACTAATTTAATCTTACTTCGCATCTTAAGTACTTTTGCAATTTTCGAAGTACAATTTTTTTAAAAAAAATTTAAATACTGTTTTTACCATATTTGTGTATTTAAAATAATCCGTTCTTCATCAAATAAGAAAACAGATGCTCCACGCTGAAATACCTCTCATCTTACGGTTGAAGTTTTTCAAATAAAATTAAGCATGATAAAACACTTTCGGTTTCGCTCACTTTGCTGCGGTAGATAATCTGCTTTATTTACACGTCGACACGGGACAGCGTAATGAAAATATATATATCACACGACTAATTTTCGAATGTCCTCTTAGAAGTACCCCTCCTCCCAAAAACACGCCATCCCCCCAGGTTAATGAGGTCGCTGGGGACCTTCTTTCCACACCCTTCAATTACTCATTCCAATTTGTACTGAGAATCTTGGCGACACATAAATGAGCCTATTTGCCAAAGCAGGCGTATTCTATAACTAGCTTTGAAAAAGAATTTTTTTAGATTTAGGAAAATTGTTTATGCTTTTGGGTTTATTATCAGGGAAATTTATTCGAAAAACTGCACTCTTATTTAATGGATGTAATGTCTATGTAGTGTTTAATAACGCAATGAAGAAGAATAATTTGTATAATTTGTTTGTCAATGTTTTCTATGAAGTTTTAAAAAGCTGATATTAACCTAATTTTAGCATTAATTTTATTTGTCTTTGTAATCAAAGTTTAAAGAAAGTTACTAAATAATATCCTTTTTTAAAATATCTCTTTTTTTTATACTGTAAAAAAGTTTTATTAGTATTAAAAGTCTAAAAGTTTTATAAGTATTAAATGTCTTAAAAGTTTGTGCGGAGAGTAAGTAGATATGTCAACCTTCATCTTTGAAAAGGTACCCATCATAGAATCGAGTTAACATGTCTTATATACTAGTGAATTGGAATTGTATTTTTTGTAGTGGTAGACACACTGCAGTACTCCCCCACCAGAATTATATCTGTGATAGAATTCGATTAATGGATACCACTAGTTGATTCATTGCTATATTTGTGAGAAGCCGGGAGAGCTGTATTAAGATCATCGTACTTTTGAATACTGATCGTGAGAGCTGTATTAAGTTCACGGTCGTGGTCGCTCCTGTGTTGACTTTAGCAGTCGAATGTATACGTTGTGCATGATCTAGACCAGTGGTTCCCAACCTGGGGGCGATAGAGCTTCTCAAGGGGGCGATAATCCTTAGCGGGGCGATCAGGGGGCGACGAGTACTCAAAAGATAAAAATTGCTAATAATATTAATAATAAAAGCTATTTGAGAATGAAATTAAAAATATATATGAAACCTATGGTTCTGGTGTGGACAAAGAATTATGATAGTTAAAAATTAAAAAAAAATTCAAGTGCAGGATCGTTTTCGTCATACGTTTTGGTATCGCAGGCGGAAATCTGATAAGTCACTCTGCTCTTCTGAGCAATAATACTGTTTTCAGGCGTATTGATGAGATGGCCGCAGACGTTGAATCAAAACTCATCAAATTTCTGAAAGAAGGTAAATTTGCGTTGCAGATTGATGAATCAACTGTGATAGATAACAAAGCTGTTTTAGCTTACGTGAGCTTCATAAATGAGAGTAAGGAGATTAACGAGGAAATGTTGTTTACAAGAACTTTGAACACAGATACAAAAGGATCGTCGATTTTTAAATTGGTCGAAGATTATTTTGAGGTAAAACAAAATTCCCCTCACAAATGTAAGTGTTTGTACAACAGATGGTGCTCCAACCATGTCTGGTTGTCATACTGGGTTTCTGGGTCACCTTAAAAAAGAAGTACCAGAAGTTATCTCACCATTCATTATGTCAGTCATAGTCAACTTTTGGCTGCGAAAAATTGGTTATTTTTGGCATCAGTAAAATAAAAGCTAATTCTCCTAATAACCGTTTGTTTCGAGAATTTTGAAAATGATGAAGATTTCGAATTCCTGCTCCTACATGCAACTGTGAGATGACTTTCAAAAGGAAACTGAGCCGTTTCTTTGAATTGATGGATTCGGTTACCGAGTTTCTCGACACCACTGATCCTGTTTTAAGTGAGAGTTTGAAGCAAAACAAGTTGGAAGCTACGTACTTCACTGTGAGGCAGTGGATAATGCCGCAGTTACAAGTAGCCAGTCAACTGCTCAATGTGGTCAATCCATCGAAGTGGACGTTTCTGTCAAAATAGGCATGTTCATATCGAAGTGGAAGTTTCTTTCAAGGTAGGCGTGTTCACATCACGTCCGGGTCACCAATATGGGAAGAGTAGACATCGACAATGTCAACCTTCATCTATGAAAAGGTATCCCATCATAGAATCGAGTTAACATGTCTTGTATATACTAGTGAATTGTAATTGTATTTTTTGTAGTGGTAGACACACTACAGTGCTAGCCCTCGTTTAATACAGATATTGTATGACACATAACTTAAAGACAACAGATACGATTTTTTTAAAAAAAAATTATAATTTTGTCTTATTTTAAGTGAATGTTTTCTATAAATCACGTGAACCTATTCAGTTTTAATTTTAATTAATGTTTAACTGTGATCAGATTTATCCTATTTCATGGTGCAAAATATTTTATTATCGAGATAATAGTGAATGCGAGAAAACAAACTCAAACATTTTTTTTCTAGAACAATATGATAAAATTAATTTAAATATTGAAAAAATTAGCTCCATAATAAAAATAAAATTATGAAAATACAACTATAAAACCAAAAATATAGAGTATTGTAGAGTAAAGATATAATTAAACTAGAATATGTATTCGACTCATAACTAAAATAAATATTACTTCTAAACACTGAATTGAAATAAATAATAATAGACACGTAATTGGGATAAAAATATTTCATAACTCGTAACTGGAAGAAGATATTATTAGACTTGTAAAGCGATAATATTCGACTTGTAGCTACCAGAATAAATACCATTACATATATAAGTAAATTAGACATTTCGAGAGAAGTAGCTAGAAGAAAATACTACACAAATAAATCGAAAATACATATTACTAAGCCGGTAAGAATAATTGATAATAAGAGTACTAGACCCGAAACCAGAAAAAAATATTACTAGATACGCGACTATATTGCTAATCACGCGTAAAGAAACGATACTAAGAATTGAAATTCTTTACAAATAATTAGAAAACAAGCGAGATGTGTGACAAGGAACGATACGATTGAGAAATTTGTGACATTTTTAACATCTTTGTTCCAAAAGTTCTAAGATTCAAATTTACGTTTGTCTCTTAAAAAATTTTCTTGCAATAGAATTACAATACTTCGATGTAAATTCATATTCATATAACAAACTTATATTACCAATGAATTAAAATTTACTTTAATCTTCATATTTAGATAACTTTTATAACGTGAGATAAGTGAGAATAATAAATCAAAACAGAAAGATAAAAAAATTGTGTTTTTAAAGAGACTATAACGAGGAAATTAATTTTAATTTTGTTAGAGCCTTAAAAAAAGTATCACTTTTGGACGATTTGACTCATGGTGTACTTTTGGTGGCTATAGAAGTTTACTTACAACAGCGATGTGTTGTTTTCGGTCTGAAAAAAATATGTAATCCTTTTAGTTTATTTTTAAAAAGTAGTTTTTTAAAGTTCTTGTAAGTTGATAAAATCTTTTATTTGTCTTTTTTTAATTTCGTGTTTGTACCGAAAATTGGACAAAATTTCGATTGGCAACAAAATGGTGATTAATTTTGCTCATACCATGTAGGAAATAATTTGATCTAGCTTTGGCATCAGCCTGAGTAGAAATTTTAGCAATATAGTGGGTCAGAAAGCGGTCAAAATTTCAATTGATAATGTTTATGTTTTAATTATGTTTTAAATGGTCAAGAAACGCTTGGAAATTCGGTTATTCAGCACAGAGATATGGTTAAATTTTCGAGTATTATAACTAGTCCAAAAATGATGCAAATTTCGATTGATTATAGATTTTAGCTCTAAAATAGCAACGAAAATTCCGCTTTTAGAGGTCAAGAAATGATTGAAAATAAATTTATCATTCAGCGCAGAGCTCCAGTTAAACTTTGAGGATTTTAGCTTGCCAGAAAGTGGTCAAAATTTTGACTAACAATATTGTTTGGTACTAAAAAGTCACGAAATTATCGTTAAATTTCAATTAGAAATTATTTGGTGATCATTTTTTTATACATAGTTCTAGGAAAGGATAATAGGGTGAAAAATAGAATGATTAGGTGGAAATTGGCCGCAATTTTTATTGACGATAAATTCTATCTATTCGATAAAATTATGATAAATTTTTGATGATGATAATCAGGAATTAATTGTTATTTGCAAACTCATCAGGCACGTAAATCCAGAAGACATTTTGGTGCCTAGCTAGATTGTAATCGGTCAAAGTTCCGATTGTAGAATTCCATTTTAACAGACGCAAAGGATAGTTGATGAAAACGCAATGAAATAAAATAGAGTCTGAATATTGAAAACTGAATTCTCTTGAAAATGAAATTTTCAGTGAAAGGCAAAACTTAGTAAAAAGAAAATGATTAGTAGGATAATATGAAATTTGGTGTGAGATCGTGTAATTATTCTTTCCCGCCATTTTTCTATAGAAAGATTAAAAATTCTTCCCTTATCACAAAAAATTCCCTCCGGCACTTAAAAAAAAATACTCGCCGACTTTTAAGAACCTTTCAAATATCTGAAACTATTTTTAAAATCGACACTGCGAGTTATTAAGATCTGATATTAAGTTTTACATTTTTTACTCTTCTTTTCATGCTAATATTCAGTTTTTCGCTCTCTCGTCATTTCGCCATTTTTTTTTTCATCGTGTTATTTTTCTTTCTCGTCTTTTTTGACACTCTTTTAACATCGGTGGTTAGAATATGGCCGCTGAATTCTGGAGAATTTTTTTATATTTTACTTCAAACCTTCCCGAAACTGGGAGAAAATTATCTTTCCCGTTGCCTGTGTAGTCATTTGAAAAGATTAGAAAGTAAATATATGTTGCGAATAAATTTAATAGAGTTCGGAGATTGATAACGCTTCTCAATCGGTTGGATCAAACACACTACAAAATGTTAATATGAGTTTTACTTTTTATTGCTGAGCGGAATTTTCGAGAAATACTTCCCTAATAGAGAAATATATAAATTTCATTTTTTCTTTTTGAAAAAAAACCCCTCGAAATAAATTGTTGCGGATATGAAAGATGAGATTTCATATTTAAAGCATTTTAACTTTTCCTTCTTTAGTATAGCGAATCAACATTTCATTGTTATGATGTCTGTTTACTAACTTTTAAATTCTTTATAACTTTTAAAAATCTTGCAGTTATACCTAATACGAACTTTTTCAGTTTGCTAGGATGGGGGATTGCCTAGAATATTTTTAAAAACGCATGTATTTTTTTAAAATGTATGCTTCATGTAGAATTTAAATTTAATTGTAGTATTCTACATAATGTAATAATACATTATGCAGAATTTTATTTTAAATGTATGCATTATTTTGATTTTTTTTAAAATAATACATGTATTATTACGAATTTTTAAAAAATCATGCATTATTTTATAATTTTTTAAAAAGTGCATTCATTAATCAGAATTTGTTAAAAAATACATGAATCATTTAGAATTTTTAAAAATGATAAATGCATCTATTAGAATTATTTTTTAAAATATATTCATGAATTAGAATTTGTTTTGCAATATTTAAAATGCAATATTTAAATTGTTGCAATATTTAAGACACTTTTTTAAAATTTACTCCATTTAGAACTTTTTTTTTTAAAAAATACATGCAATTATTTATAAATTTTTTTAAATTGCCTACAGTATGTCAAATATATTCATTTTAGAAAAATCAATGTATAATTTAGAAATTTTCTTATGCCCTATGGAAAATTTGAATTTAAATGTACATATTATGTAGAATTTAATTTTAATTATAGGCATTATTTAAATTTTTTTTAAAGAAGGCATGCAGTTTTAGGAATTTTTAAAAAATCATTAATTATTTTATAATTTAAAAAAAACCCATGTATTATTTAGAATTTGTTAAAAAACGCATACATTAATTAGAATTTGTTAAAAAATACATTAATCATTTAAAATTTTTAAAAATGATAAATGGATGCATTAGAATGTTTTTTAAAAATATATTCATAATTTAGAATTTGTTTCAAAAATATGCAATATTTAGAAATTTTTTTAAGCATTTACTCTGCTTAGAATTTATAAAAACAAAAGAAATACATGCATTATTTATAATGTTTTAAAATTGCCCACAGCATTTCAAATACATTTATTTTAGAAAAATGAATATATAATTTCGAATTTTTTTTGAAATATGTATATACGATTTAGAATTACCCTTAAAAATGTATGCAATATTTAGAAAATTTTTTTTTAAAAATAATATACTGTGCAAAAGTTTTTTTCTTATATTAATTNGGTTTTAAAATATTTTTTAATTAAAATTAAGGTAAAATAACAGATTTAAAATCTCAGAAATTTATATTCAAATGCATGTGCAGAAAAATTTTGCGCAAAATTTTTTTAAATATTTATATTTTTAACTTTTGATTAAGCAGAGTATATTATTTTTTAAAATAAAAGTGTTTTATTTAATTTTCTTTTAAAAAGAAGAAAAAAAACTTGCTTTCCTTTTTTTTTATCAGCATTATATGATAGTTCTTTTGAAAACAATTCGAGAATTTCCCAAATTAAGATTGCGTGTTTCACAGTTTTATTATTTTCATTTTCTGAAAATTAAGTACTAACTAATATATTGATATATTGATTTAAAATTATTTAACGTCAGATGTCTTATATAGAAGCAAATTTTAACAGCATTTGATAAAGAATGCTAGCATTATATTTAATTTTTTTACTAAAAAAATTACAAAGTTTTCAATAAAATTGTATTCTAAACATAATATAATAAACATATAAGTAAATATTTCGGTAACAAATAAACATATTTTCTTTTAAGTTCACTTTTTCCACGTCTGTTACTTTGCTCGATATAATATCCTTTCAAAACTTTTTCTGAAGTGTAACATTTAAGATACTAGGATAATAAATTAAATAATTACAAATTTCATGAAATTAATAAGTATCTGTAATGTTCTCTATGCTAANCGTGTAAATTTTTAAATTTTATATTATCGAATTTTGTAAATTTTTAATTTTTTTAAATATTTATATTTTTAACTTTTGATTAAGCAGAGTATATTATTTTTTAAAATAAAAGTGTTTTATTTAATTTTCTTTTAAGAAGAAGAAAAAAAACTTGCTTTCCTTTTTCTTATCAGCATTATATGATAGTTCTTTTGAAAACAATTCGAGAATTTCCCAAATTAAAATTGCGTGTTTCACAGTTTTATTATTTTCATTTTCTGAAAATTAAGTACAAACTAATATATTGATATAAGATTATTTAACGTCAGATGTCTTATATAGAAGCAAATTTTAACAACATTTGATAAAGAATGCTAGCATTATATTTAATTTTTTACTAAAAAAATTACAAAGTTTTCAATAAAATTGTATTCTAGACATAATATAATAAACATATAAGTAAATATTTCGGTAACAAATAAACATATTTTCTTTTAAGTTCACTTTTTCCACGTCTGTTACTTTGCTCGATATAATATCCTTTCAAAACTTTTTCTGAAGTGTCACATTTAAGATACTAGGATAATAAATTAAATAATTACAAATTTCATGAAATTAATAAGTATCTGTAATGTTCTCTATGCTAAGCAAAATAGAAAGATGATTTAATAAAAATTTAAGAATAAATTTTATGTCTGTTAAAGAAAAACAAACTCAAGCAATTATTTGTTAAATAATTAAGAATTTCATGAAATTAATTATCTGTAGTATTCTCTATGTTAACGAAATTAAAAAAAAACTGTCAGAAAAATGATTTAATGAAAATTCAGTAATAAATTTTCTGTCTGTTAAATAAAAACAAACTCAAGCAATGATTTGTTAAATAATTAGGAATTACATGAAATTAATATTCTGCCATATTCTCTATGTTAACAAAGTAAAAATATCTGTAAAATTTTTTTTAATAAAAATTCTATAATAAATTTTATGTCTGTTAAATAAAAATAAACTCAAGCAATTATTTGTTAAATAATTAAGAATTTCATAAAATTAATTATCTGTAGTATTCTATAAGCTAACAAAATTTAAAAAAAAACTGTCAGAAAAATGATTTAATGAAAATTCATTAATAAATTTTATGTCTGTTAGATAAAAATAAACTCAAGCAATTATTTGTTAAATAATTAGGAATTTCATGAAATTAATATTCTGCAATATTCTCTACGTTAACAAAGTAAAAAAATCTGTCAAAAATTTTTTTTTAATAAAAATTCAATAATAAATTTTATGTCTGTGTTTTATGAAATTTTATGTTAAAATAAAAATAATGTTAAAATAAATGTTATGTTAAAATAAATGTTGCTTTTATGTTAAAATAAAAATAAACTCAAGCAATTATTTGTTAAATAATTAGGAATTTAATGAAATTAATTATCTGTAGTATTCTTTATGTTAACAAAATAAAAAATAAAAGCTGCCAGAAAAATGATTTAATGAAAATTCAATAATAAATTTTATGTCAGTTAAATAAAAACAAATTCAAGCAATGATTTGTTAAAATGTGTTGTGATAATATCCTTTTAAAACACCTTTTACTAAAATAAAAAAATAAAAAACTTGTGTTTGAACTTTATTTGGTTCTCTTTTCAATATTGTATGACGTCATTCTCGTCACGCATCAGCTCACAACACCAGGTGGTTAACGGCGTTTCTTAAAACTTATTCCCCCGAATGCTTCCCTCCTAACAAAACATTCTAAAACTTCACTTTCTTTTCAGAATCGTATATTTTAAACATTTGGAATTTAAATATATTTTTTAATGAAAAATAAAAGCAAATTTAGTAAATTATTTCCCACACGATATACGTATAACGATTGCGTTGTAAAACTCAATTTTAAAACATGCTGTTTGAATACCTTAATGTAACATGCACGTTTTATTAAAATTTTGGGAAGGAAAAAAGTTATTAATTGCCCGGCTAAAATCTCAGTCGAGACTAAATTAATGAGTAAATATGTATCAATTTATCCATTATAAATTCTAATTTCTTAAAAAAATATTATTCATTTTCACAACAAAAATTATTTATTACTATAATATTTTATTCTATATTACTATTATAATTACGTATTAAAAAAGGTTTCTCACTAATTTTCACCCAATTTACGTTAATATTTTTACTACCCAGATTCTTTTTAAATAAAAAAATAGCAGGGCATCAAATAAAATAGATAACAATATATTGTCTACAAAGCAAGTCTTTAATTAATCAATTAGTATCAATGATAGAGTAATTGAGCAATTAAAAAAATAAAAACGTTTTTTTTTAACAAAAATAAATGTTACTCAGTGCATTGAACGAACATTTTTGTATTGTGTTCTTTGTTTGAGATTTTAGAAATATCTACCAAATGTATATTCCCTGGTATCACGTGAGTATTTAAATGTTGTGTGGTACTAGACAATCTAAATTATGAGGCCCTTGTACATATGCATGCTCGTTGCAGAGTTTAGTATACCATTTTAAGACATTTTACCTTTTTTTATTTTCTTTCTTTTCTTTCTTAATATTTATTCAGTAATATATTTAACATATTTCAATAAAATGTAACTAACATACTCTAATGATCAGTTTTTAGATTTTTTTTTTTTGTTTGCTTCAGTAAATTTAAGAAACGTTTATCAGGGCAATCTTTTGGAAAATAAAACCAAAGATGTAGTTTTTTTAATACAATACATTTAACGCATGATAACTTTATAAGAGTTATTTTGACAAAGTACTTATAGAATTTTGGAATACTTACAATCAATACTTACAAATAGAATTTTCGGAGTAAAATCAGCAAACTTATACATCGAATGACCTAAAATTACTTAAATTAGTATTTCATAATTTTGGTTTGATTAGCATATTATACTAATTAAACCAATTTAATTAGTATTTAATTAGTAATTTCATAGACTAATGAGTAATATTATATTTCCTTTTTCAGCAATCGAAGTGTTTTGATTGTTTTAGTTGCAAAAGGCTTCAGCGGTAAAATCTAAAATCACATTTTCTATGAGGACTTTTCTAAAGTTTTTGAAAAAATAAAAAATCTAAAAGCATAAAAACAATTTTTTTAAAATAAAATTGGTCTTCAAAATTTGGTTAACAATCGAAATCATAAATTAATATTTGAAAGACTTTCGAAAGATAAAAAAAAAATTAATATAAATAATCGTTTCTTTTTAGAATCATTAAATTTTCCCCTCCCTTAAAATGACATAAAGTTTGTTTCTTAATACAAATATCTAATAGAAATGGAACTGAGAAAAAATCTAATTTATCTACGCTTTTAAGGACTTGTTTCAACTCCTTCAATTTTTAAAATTATATTAGGACTTAATACTTTCAACAAATACTTTGTTAAAGTACTTTTTTTATAAACATAACTTAACCAAAAGCAAGGATGTTTTTTTAGCAGTACATGCAACCTCTTAGTATTAGAAGGTAATTCATTTTCGATTTCAGATCGANCCGACCCAATTTCTTATGTTTACGACTGCAAATGTTGAACTCGGCAGCCTTGTGATTTTGAGCCCAATCCAGAAGACAAGAGAGCTCCTGGATCAAGTATTGCGAGTAATTTGCCTTCTTGGAGGACTTATTGATGGAACTAACCTGCTATTGCGTTATATGGAGAGGAAAACCACGAAGCCCTCGCACGGTTAGCCTAATGGCAAGGGTACTCTAACCCATGATCCATCTACCACTGAGGATATTTTACATTAGCACTGTGGTCAGTGCAAGCCACATACGGAATTATCTACCACCCATCGCTGGGATTTGAACCCGGTTCACCTCACTGGAAGGTGAATGCTCTATTCCCTGAGCCACCACGACTCTAACTATTTTTATAACTGCAGTGAGTTTTTAACAGTTATCAGTGTTATGTCAAGTTTTTCTTAATTTTTCAAGTTTTGCTTCGTTATGTCGAGTTTTGCTTCAAATCTAGCTCCCTCTACGTTAATTCTGAAAACTGCGCAAACCGTTACTATGGTGAAGAGCTACAGTTTTGTAAAAATACAGAGCGCTTGTAACCGCCTTTTTAAACATTTAAAACGTGATTGACAGATAGTCACAAGGATTGATTAGGACAACTTTTTAGTGTTAAAAAGAGATTTATGGAATTTTTTAACATTTAAATTCTAATGTTGTTTTATCTGGGCTCATGAAAGTTTGAAGAGAAAAAAATTAGAAATTTTCGTTTGAAGATGTGGAAAAAATCTCGCCAAATTGGAATTTTTTTTAATTTTTTGTTATTTAGAATTTTTTAAATATTTAATTTGTCTGTTCTAAAGCCGTTCTAACTCTTAACTACAATATGGTACACGGAGTTTAAAAATATGGCTTTGTCTTAAATGTAAGGCAGTTAGTTCAACTGTGGTCTAATTTTTTCTTTCCGAAAGAACTTTGAAAACCACTTGTCACCTGGATAATTATGTCTAAATATCTGTCATTAACGTTCCTGTCTAAGGTCTCAGTTATATACGATCAATTACACCAGCGGTATTAATATGTCTGATGAATTAAATTAATCGGGGCTTTTAACAATCAATTACCTAATGTTAATGAACATAAAACCTTACTCAGATATAATTACACCATACATAAAAGTATATTCATGATAAATGTTACTGATTGATGCTTTATCGAAAGTGGTTTCTCACGGAAACCACTTATTTCACCATTTAATACCTGATGAGAAAACAACATCAGTAGAAATGATTACAACAAAAGAAAATATTTTGTGAGAGCATATGAGCTTTAGTGTTTATATGTTGTCGGGATCATCTCTCCGAACGAAGCCAAAACACTCTCATTAGTCGCCAAATGCCTATTAAACCTCCTCCTTTCCTCTTTCTGTGTTTCCTCCAATAGAAGTAGGGGAGCAATTTCCAAAACCTGCCGCCGCTCTTCTCCCTTTTACTCCAAAACCCTAATGCCGCTCTCATTACCAAATTAGAAAGAACATCTCTGTTGCCACCCGAAAAGTAACAACTGCAATTTCTTTTAATAACCCTAAGAGAGTGTCCTCCTTTAAAAGTTTGCACAAAGTTTTAAAGAAGTCATTTTGACTCAAAAATCCCCTTTTCCAGACTTGCGAATGACTCATCGACAGAAAATCGATTTTTGCTGTTGAAAATATTTGCATTTAAATAAAATTTAAACAAAGATAAAATAATTAAAAATAAATCATTTTTAGTCAATTTTAAATTTTAATTTATATGATATTTTATGGAATGCTATTAATTATGAATTTATCTAGTTTGATTGTCATTCTGAAATCAATCAATTAATTTTTCGGTTATTTTTCGGTTTATTTAAAAAGAAATTCTGCGGAATAAAGATGGTTTAGTGACTTGTCAACTATTGTCATTGAATTTATTCTTTCATAAGAATGACGTCAAATTCATTTATAAAATTATTTACAAATTCATTTTAAACAATTCATATTACCAAACATTGTTAATTTAGTAACCACACCAGATAATGTTGATAAATATAATTCTGTAACTTAATTCAAATGCAAATGATGTCAACATTTTAAACTGAGGAAATTTTGTTTTTTAAAAACAACTTATAAAATATCCTCTGAATAAAGTTGAATTTCCTTTTTCTGGAATTAAATTGAGGAATTATTTCTATCCACTGTTAGTTATTTTTATATTAATTTTGCTTATAAAAATGTGATCTGTAATTCGGCAGTGTTTGGCAAAATTTATTGGCATTAAACAAACGCATTTAATGAAAGTATAACCGAATATTAGCATTGTTTGCTTTATAATTAAGTTACAGAATTATGTTTATCAAAAGTTATTTAATTTTGCTCAATATTTATTGTATCTGGTGTGGTTACTAAGTTAACAATGTTTGGCAATCTGAATTGTTTAAAATGAATTTATAAATAACTAGGAGGCTCCGACCCCTGCTCGCTAACGCTCGCCAACCCCCGAGAATTGCTACGCAATCCTATGTGGTTCACGCCGTGAACCATGGCTCGCTGCGCTCGCTCGCCAATGAACACAATGTTCTAGCACAAAGACATAATATATTATCATCAAAGACATAGTATTTTATCATCAAAGACATAGTATTGTACTTATGTAGAAGAATTCTACCAATGTTCTTATTGGCTTTTAAAAAAGTATATTAGCTATTTAGATTGTACATGGTGAAAAAATCAAAACATTAGCTAAATAAGAAACATATTAGCAAAATAAATTATCAAATATTGCTTCACTAATATTCTGCATTTTAAAGCGTGAAAATTCAATGCATAAATAAACGCGAAATATAAAAAAAATTCAATGCATTCAATACAAACACTTAAACGTTTTTTAGACGTTTAGGTAGCTCCCAGTAGAAAAATATCAATTCAACAGCGGCCTTTTAAAGCATTCTCACTTCAATTAATTAATTAATTCCTAATTGAGTTTAAATTAAATATTGTCATGTTTTTAGTGCATGAATCTGAATTGAACAACCTGATAATGCTCACTCTGGTTATTGTTATCTGGTTGCTCACTACGTGCTCTTGCGCGCCGAATCCAATCAATTAAAAATGAAAACTGTTGCCAGCGCGAGAAAAGAAATATCATCAGTTTTATTGATACATACATACATACGTACTTATTAGCGTTTTATATAATAAGATAGATTTTATAAATGATTTTATAAATGAATTTGACGTCATTCTTATGTGATTGTTTTACTGTAGGTGCCTTACTAACACTAAACAACACTAAAATTGTTTTCCGTTCCTTTTTCACGTTATTTAGCTTTCACCAATTTAAAAGGTCTGCTCAATAGTATGAGTTTAAGTTAAAACAAATTTAATTTTATTCTTATTAATTTTTAAAATGACATGTAACCAAAATGCCGTATCATGTATTAGGGTACCAGGAAGTAACGGGTTGATGAGGGAGAACACATTTGTCGTCAAAGAAAAGTACCAATAGTTAAAATATATTGTTGGAGACTTTTAAAATTATTTCAGCATATTTTAATTTAAGTATTTCGCTGCGATAATCTTAACATTATTATTCTATGTATGACGTTATTCTTTAAATATTTAACTTAATAGGAGGTTCCGTCTCCTGTACTCTTCGCTCACTATAACCACTGTAACTGCTTCTCTTTTATCATTGTTGGGTTCTTTTTTCTTATTAAGAGTCAATAGTTTTCCAAAAAATAAAGAAACATTATTAACAATATGTGCAGATTTGTGTAAGCACATTTTTGATGGATTTATGTAAGCACATTTTTTATAGATTTATGTAAGCACATTTTTGAAAGATTTATGTAAGAACATTTTTGATAGATTTATGTAAGCACAAATCGTAACGAAATCAACGATTACTTGAAGAAAACAAAGAAACTTTGTTAACAATATGTGCAGATTTATGTAAGCACATTTTTGACAGATTTATGTAAGCACATTTTTTATAGATTTATGTAAGCACATTTTTGAAAGATTTATGTAAGCACATTTTTCATAAATTTATGTAAGCACATTTTTGATAGATTTATGTAAGTACATTTTCTGAGAGATTTATGTAAGCACATTTTTGATAGATTTATGTAAGTACAAATCGTAACGAAATGAACGATTACTTGAATTTGAATCATCTGTACCTAAAAAAATATTAAACCTAAGGATTGTGTGACGAAGAAATAAATCAATGATAACTATATTCGTAAATAAGAATTCAAATAGAGAACAATTTTTATCTCGTTCTGTATTAATTTTTTTTAATAATTCATAATTTAAAAAAATTTTTACAACGCAATCCTTAAAATTATTATCAACCGCAAAGTTATTTTATATCATCGTAATCGTTGTACATTTTTCTATGCTACTCCGTAATTTCAAGATTCCAATATTTTGCGAAGCGAAACAAAGTGTAATGTAAATTGAACAACCAAAACAACGGCGACAACGATTAAAATATTATAATATTAACTTCTAAATTTTGTCTTATTTCATAGACGTTTATTTTTTGTAAAAATTATTTTAAATTTTATTATTATAATCAATTAATACTGAGTTCCCCTGTTACATAATAGGTCACGGTTAATAAAATCGAAACTTAAGAAGTTAGAAAATCACCCTTCTTAATGAAACAAGAAATGAGACACAAAAATCGTTCTTAATCGTTGTTTTCTATTACGATTTGGTTGAATTACATTTAAAAAGTTTTATTTGTAGCTTTTGTTAGAGTAAAAAGGTTTCCGAAATTCAGAAAAGATGGCAGCTTAAAGAGGGATTTAATTAGGGAAAAGCTAGTGGAAGGGAAAAGGCATTCTTCAACTATCTCGTAATAATTAATTAGATTTAATGATACTTTTCTCCCGGAAGGGAATTTTAAAGCGTTTCTTTTCGCACAATGGAATTCGCCAATATGGCGGCCCCTTTTGTACACTTTTGTGTTATTAATCGGTAAAGGCCCCTTTTGTCTCTACTTCAATTGCATGACCACGTGTCTCGAACAAGAATGTTTGAGAGTTGGTAAATTCGCATTCTCCTGTTTAAGAAACACTTTCACGGTTGTCAAAGGAATTAAAAGGTTTGCTATGCACTTCGTAATTTCAATTATTCTCCGATTTCGAAAAATCATTTTAAAAAAAGTTTTATTAATTTTTAATTAAACTTGTAAAGTATACTATAAATTGATTATTTAAAAAAAATCGTTTCTTTTATTTAAGCTGGATTTGATATATTTATTTCGGTGAAAAAAATACTACATTTACTGATTATGCCTTTCAGAAAGATAAATCAGCATTCTCTCAGATTTTGAATTTTGTACCATATATGAAAAAGGTGTCGCAGTTTTCCATTGTTATTAATGCATTTTTATAGGCTGGAAAATCACGTGGTAGGATCCAGTTTCCTCACATTCATTTGCATATTGTTTTGGTTGTTATCAGCATAAAATTAATTAAAAATCATAAAGGTATTGTTTTTACATAAATATTTTTATATGCCTAATTTAAAATTATTTTCCTGTACTGCTATTATTACGCTTTTAATTCAAGAGTTAAAAATTAAGAGAATCGTTGTTTTTATTATAATGTAATTCTGCTCTACATTTTAAGATAAAGTTATTTAGAAAAGTAGTCTAATCATATTAATCGTTTTACAATTATTATTCTGCAAATGACATTAATATACTGTTATAAATTATGGTTAAATATCTGTTAAATCGCTCATGGGCTGCAATAGTGGCAGAACTAAAAAAACACGCGTTTTGGACTAAGAACAGGTGTAAATATGAAAATACACATTCTTTTTAGCAGCAATACTAGCACAACTCATAATTCAACTTGAAGGTAATCTTCGTTTAAGCAAACTAAAGCATTTCTTATGCGTTTTGTTTAACAATGAAAACTTTAAACCCACTTATCACAAAACATGATTTTTTGAGTCGTGCTACAATTGCAGCCTATAAGCGAAATGATTTAGAACTTAACGATCAGCTTCATGCACAATGAGATGGAAGCAAAAATAGTATTTAATTTTTCCCCCGTTTGGTAAGCAAATATATTAAATTACAGTCAAGAACTCATCAATTTTGTTTGAGCAATATAATGTTATAACATTATTTTATTTGAACAATATAATGTTATAACATTATTTTATTTGAACAATATAATGTTATAACATTATAAATGTTAATTTAAAAAATAATTACTTAGAAAAATTACTTCTGTTCACCAATAGATCTAATTATTTGTAATACTAATAGATAATAATATTTGGACGTGGGAAGTAGAGGCACAAGAGTAGGTAAACAGAATTCCTTTTAGTACATATATGTTAAGTGAATAATTTTTAATTTGGTAGAAAAAGTGTTTTCTGCCATTAAAAAAAAAATTATTGCGAAGCAATCATCGGGGTTGTTGAACGGCAGCGAACAGGGGGCATAATCCCCCTAGTGTCTTATAAAATATTATTAGAAAAATATTTTCAAAATGCAGTTATTGAAAATGGTGTGCTGCAAGAACCGAATTGAATTAAGTGAACCGAGTTTCAAAAAAGGTATAAATATAATGTTTAAAAGCAATCAAAATTTACACGCAGCAAATTTATCTTTTAATAAAACATATTAAAATAAATGAAATAGATAAAAATAAATAAAATAGATAAAAAGGTACTTTGGCAAATGTGTTCAAAATCGTAAATTTTTAATAATAGAAACACATTTCTATAACCCATTTTTAAGTTCACCAGCATCAATGTTCAACTCATTGCTCTGTTGTTTTGAACCCATCAACACAAGACAACTCCTAGATCAAGAATTGTGACAAACTTACCTTTTTAATAACTTGTAAATTTGGCACGCTGAAAGGACCATATTTGGTTATAGACTCAGCCCAGAGGTTTTTTAATTTAAATTTCTATTTGTTCGAAAGATATTTCAAATTTAAATGCTTTTTTGTGTTTTTTTCCAACTTTTTTTTACTAATTATTGATTATATATCCATTGTTGTAGAAAATTTATTCGTTGTAATAAAGATTTTTATTTATTTTTTAAATAAAGCTCGAGATCAAGTAGACGTCAAAAATATCGAAAAAGGAGAGAGAGAGACTACATGTTGCAAGATATAAATCCGAAAAATTTTTTAAAACTAAAAAAACTTAATGAACGATGCCTTTTTGAATTGTTATAAGTCAGGTCAGCGAGTAAAATAACTCTTTACTTATTTCTTTTAATTGAGTTACACAATCTATATTTTTTTAAACTTTTTTTTACCTAGCAGAGCAAGCAAGTAGTGTTAACTTGTAGTGATAAAAAATGTGTAATTCTTAATTAATTTTCAATATTTTTTTATATAATTGCTTTTTTTATGAATTTTTCGGCTAAATAAATATTAATTCGTGAGCGTACACAATAATACAGACTTTAATAAAGCGAACTTTTTAAAATTTCCCGATAAATTTAAAATAGCTTTTTTAAATGCCAAAAAGAATAGGGCAACTAGTTCAATTCATTTATAAATATTTTAGTAAAAAATATTGTTAGGGATACCCATTTTTTTTCACTCTCTCACGTTTGCATCTATAAAGTAGTGTATATCAATTCTGCCCTTCAAATTAGAAAAAACAACTCAAGTGCTTCACGAAGGATTTTCAGAAAAGCGGCTTAACAGTTATTTTCTTTCCCTTTTAGTACTAAAATAGAACTACAAAAAACTGATAAACAAAATTTATTTTCAAAAAAAAACTTCTTTTGCTGTGTTTTTAGTTTGTCGTATAAAAATGCGAAACACTTAAAAATCTCAAGGTTACATTTTTTGTCTCTTACTTTGACATTTCTAATGCACCAAATAATATGTGTGTTACAATCCTGATTTTAGAGTTTTTATTTTTGAAATAAAAAACGAGAATCAATAAAAAGGTTATAATACATATTGCACCATTCAAAATTTTTTTTAAAAGTTCATTACAAATAAAAAGGTAAAATATGTTACTGTAATTTAAAAAGAAGTTTAGAAATAAATTAAATTCGAGGCTAATATAAATAATCAGTCTAAAATATATCAGTCTAAAATATCATAACAAATAGTTGAAATGCTATTAGGGAGATTTCACACTTTTACCTTAGCTTCCGTATGTAAAATTGAAGCAACTGCGCATGCTTGCTTTTGTTTTAGATGCTACGTATCTTTACGTTGCGTAGGCGTGATTTACGCTACAAAGACAAAGCTACAAGCACGCTGTTAATAGCTCTTAAATGTTGTTTTCTGATTAAGCCTGCCTTTGAACTAAAAACATTGTCATGGAATGCGAATTTGAAGAAATTTATTGATGAAAGTTAGAAATGAATCGTATGATCTTACATCCATTGGTTCATTCAATAAAAAGTGATTTTATTGGTTTCTGTTTTGCATTACGGTTGTCTAATTGTACTAGTATCATAAGAAACTAAATATATTTTCGCTGTTTTAAAATTATATATATATATATATATTCTGACAATGGTTGCAATTTTAAACACGAATTCTTCAAGATGAGCCTTAACAATAAATCTAAAAGTATATTATTCAAAAAGGTATATTANAATTTAGTTAAAAGAAGTTAAATAATCAATAAAGATTCAATAATATTTTTTAAAAAATGTCATTACCGCTAATTACCGCTAAATTCATCCAAATCTATAATCTGCCAAATTTTTCTGCTCATAGAACCACTGTTTTACGCAAAGCAAAACATCTTGAATCGTATGCCACAGCTTTAAAGAGATTATCTACGTCCATTATAAATGTTTGTTTTGATTTTGTGGTCAAAGTTAAAATGATATTCCACTACGTTAGCGATTTTTAACCTACGGATGTTTGCAAAATCTCTTATTTTCCCTGACACAAGTTTGATATTTTTTCACAGACGCATTTCACCAGACCTGACGTATGAGCACTAGACATGCGCAATCGCAATTACTTGAAATCTTATGTAAATTTGCGAAATCTCCCTATTGTAACACTGCTATGCCACGTTCTTTGTTAATAAGTTTAATTTTGAGGTTTTATCGTTTATGTTAATGGAAAAAAGAATCAATTGTTAGTGTGGTTTAGTTATACTTAATGTTAAAACTGTTCACCGTTTGCTTTAACTTGGTGGACTCCCTGGGGACAAACATCAAATGAAAGTTTTCCTGCATGGTTAGTTTAGTAAAGGAGAAACAATTTTGCGGGGTTACAGGGTTTTCTAAACCAGTGTTACTCAACTGTTCCCAATTTCTTATCTTTTTTTCCCCCGTAGAATCTTAAATGATCGATCTTTATTTATCACAACCCCGATACTTGATTAATAAATTTCATTAGCAATTAATATACTAAATTAAAATTAATTGCTAATGCATCAATTAACAAAATAATTAATCATTTCGAAAATGAGCAATTATCTAAATTTTATCGATTATTTTGTATATATTTAATGAAAGAATGAAAAATTTAATTTTTTTCATCAAGTCGTTGGCATTTATGTCAGACAGTTGTGTTCACAGGTGTTAAGTGGCATCAAGTCTAGTTTTTTTAGAAGAATTATCAGAGAAACATACTTCTTCATTGTTGAATTTTCGATGCAGTAAAGCAGTGTTTCCTAAAGTGTGGTACGCGTACCCCTAAGGGTACGGGAACAGTTTAGCGGGGGTACGCGTTCTTATGAGAAATATCTTGCAGCAAACGAAAATTTCAAAATTTTTTATTTGAAAGCAAAACTAGCCATGAAAATTTACGATTACGTATTCCTATTGGTATTCCTCCTATAAGTATTCCAATTGGCTATTTTTTGCATAGTTAACAGTTAATAATTAATGGTGTCAACAGCCAGTTGTGATTTTTCACTTTTGTGCGATTTTTTTTATCACAGCAAAAACAATATCATATTTCTCCCTGATGCAAATAAACTTATTAGCAAAACTTTGTACCAAAAAAATAAAAATAAACATATTTTTAAAAAAATACATTAATTTTGTAATCAGTGGTGCACAGCGTTACGAAAAATTTAGAAAGGTTACACAAAAGTCATGAGTTTGAGAAACACTGCAGTAAAGGAACCGAAGCATTAAATAAATAAAGGATTATTACATAGAAGTAAATTTAATTACTGGTATCAAAAAACACAGTTGGTTAAAAAAAACAAAAACAATCTTAACCTTCCTAGTCCTTGCTACTTTTTCACGGAACCCTAGGGTTCCATGGAGCACCAGTAAGTAACCGCAGGATAAAAGGACTTATGAAATATTCCAGTGTTTTATCATGGACCTCAAGCTTAGTAATATGGACTAGTGACATAATTTTTATCCAAACAAAATTGTAGCATTCAAGAATTTTTTTTTTAACCAATTTGTTTTTTAACTTCGCATAATCACTACAATTAAAATTATTTTGAGCCTGAATTTATTTAAATATAAATAAAGTTTATATTAATTCTAGTGCAGTTATTAATTTTGCACAATTACAAGATTTTCAAATATAAAAAAAGCGTAAATAAACTATGCAATCAAGTGTAGAAAGCAATAGAATGCCAGAAAATACGAAATAAATAAATAGGAAATCAAAACAATTTAATTTAATTTGACTGTTGTTGCTGTTTGTTGCCAACTCACGTGACAATTCTAAATGTCAAAACAGTTGCAGCAACATGTAAGCAAGCACAAGATTGTCATGCTTTGTTTTAATAGCACTCATCACCGGAAAGTTTGTTTCACGTAAGTTATATAAAATGAAATAAACTTTTTAGTGCTTTTGCATAAAGATGGAGACACTCTTATAGTTTTTAGGAAGAACACTGATATGTGTTCTTTGAATAGAACAATAAGTTCTCTATTTGGGACAAATTTGATTAAAGTAGTGTTTTTTATCCTTCTGCTAATAAGTCGGGAAAAAAGATCTTAATTGCACTTGATACGTAAATAAATTTGACTTGATACGTAAATAAATTTAACTTAATAGCATTTACGCACCTGAGATTGGTGTTTACAGACCAGTACAGGTCCGCGGACTAGCGGTTGGGAAACAATGATCTACACTAAACTAAATAACTAAATGAAACAAAAAAAAAAAAAGAAATGGAAAATCTAAGTAACTTTTGATTTCGTAATGCGATTTTCACACACTAGGACACAATTTCAATGGTTCGAGTGATAAAGCTTAAGTATACCATTATTTGTGCAAATGATATTTTAAGTTTTTGGATTTGGATTTTTTAAGGTATGTAAGTAGTTATATTTTATTTACGTCGAACTAAAGCTCTTAATGGGCTATTGAATGATTTTTAAATGATTTTCATACATGATTGTTAAAAAGAAAAACATACTTTTATCTGAATTACGAATTTTAATTCATCCTCCTCAAAATACTAGAGTAAATCTTTAATGATTTGCACCGTTCGTATGTACACTGCGAGAAAATAAGAAGTTTTCATTCTAAAAAATATTTCATATAATGATCAGGCATTCACTTGCTATGATTCTTTTCTATTGGTTCGAGATTTAAACCCAAAATAAGCTATTTAGTGCAACCGAATTACGAAATCAGAAACAAAAACGTAATTCTCTGAATAGACAGACAAACCTTTTTTCGACGGATTCGGATTCTTGACCCTTAAAATATGAGAGAGATAGTTTCATTTTGTACATTTTGCAATTGAGCAGTATAGTTATAGAAATCTCGGGCCGCTTATTATCAATTCAACATTTGTGTATTCTGCTATATATCTTAAATTATTCTTAAATGAGCACACTTGTAAAATCTATTTAGAATAAGATGATTCAATTTAAAAAATAAATTTTTTCTATTCAATTTAAAAAATAAATTTTTTTCTGTTCAACTTAAAAAAGAAAATTCTATTCAATTTAAAAAATAAATTTTTTCTATTCAATTTAAAAAATAAATTTTTTCTATTTAACGTTACTCAATTTTCAATAATAGAAATATTTTTGAATTGTAAGATAAACAAACATTTATATAATTTTAAATTGTTTAATTTTGAGTAGAAAAACTCCAAAATTTAAACGAAATCAGTTCAATAGTTTTTTAGAAATGAAAATTAAAACATACATTACTCAGGAACTATTTGCCCAATTTCACTCAAATTATTTAATTTTTAGTTGTTGTTGTTGTCGCAGGCCATTAAAACAAGGATTGCGATTGTTCTTGTTTTTTTTAGTGGCGCCATCTATGGCCAATAATTTTTTTAGTTAAAATTATTCAATTAACAGCATTCAATTAAATTAATTACATTCAACATCCACCATAATATAATCCAGGGTTACACTTATATAACAGTGATGAGTTTTTACCGGACTTTTTTTTCTGATGCTCTTTTTCCTGTGGATTCATTTTTTCCACTATTGGATCATATTGAAAATCCAAAGATGCATTTTTTTTTGTTTTTATTATGCACTCCTATTTCATTCCTTCCGTAAATATTTAAATTAAAATTATTAAACAATTGTTTATTGGCTATTAATAAATTAGTTTTTCTCCTACAAAACTCAATTCTTTACCCTTCTAAGAGGGACGGACTAAACCATGGTCAATTGATTTTTTAGCATAGAATTAATTAATTTTTCCACCTCTGAATCAAATCTACAGAACATGTGATGAGCTATTTCTCAAAAATCCCGAAACTTCAGATCGTCGAGAAGATTTCCAGAAAGAAAAAGAAAATAAAAAGGTGAATATGATAGAAGGGGGCGAGATATTAAATAATTGGCGCTTCTAAACACGGTCAAAATCTGGCAAAAAGCTGTAAATAACGTCAACCCTCTTTTAGTGAGGAGTGGGTTGGGAGTTATGATTTCCTGTTCGAAGAGAAGTTAGTGCCCTGATCCGTGACTGATCGAATGATTTATAGAGCCCAGCTTGTGATTTATTAGGGCCAGATAAGGATTGAGGAGCCGTCATCGTTTTTCTTCCACCTGAAGATCCTATGGCGTCGTGGTTGGCGATGAAAGCCTAGAATGAGCCATGGCAGACACAAATTTGCTGCCGCACGTAACATAACGCTTGGGCCTTATAGATAAAGAGTTATGAGAATTTCCTGAAAAATTGGATTGCCCGAAGTTGCTAAGGAGAAACGATCCTAACTCCTTTATTTCCAGAAATTTCAATTTGTTAGAAAGCTATTTCTCGAAAAATAAGCGATATCTCCTTCATTAAGATCATCTCACTTGTTTTGGATTACATTAGGAACTCCCTTCAGCAATTTTTTTTTAAATCATGAATTTAATAAAATTTAAAATATTCTCCGTGTGATATAGTTGTTTTTCTATAGATTTTTTAGATGTTTATCGTTTGCATTTGCGTTTATTTGATGCTTATCGTTTGCATTTGCGTTTATTTGATGTTTATCGTTTGCATTTGCGTTTATTTGATGTTTATCGTTTGCATTTGCATTTATTTTATGTTTATCGTTTGCATTATATCATTGCCATTTTAGAAGAACGTTGGAATTAAAAGTTAGCATTTCTCTGCAACCATTCAATCCAGTTCAAAATGTGTTTGATAAACGATTCGAATTAACTGGAATTAATTGATTTTGGAATAAAGAGAACTCATTTTATTTTACGTTGTTTAAGATAGTAATTGTTTTCAATTTAAAATGGAATCAGATTCACTTTGATAAGCTTATTTACGATGATTATTATTGCTTATTTACGATTCGATCAAATTCGGAAATTCATTCGATAAAATGGTATAAAATTCGATAATTCGATTCTCCTCTTCCAATAATAGAGGTTCTTGACGGTCTTGCTATTACGATTGCTACGCATTTACATTCTTTTACGATAAACTGATCACTCTATCAAAATTATGATAAAAATTATTTAATGGAAAAATCCTAAAATTTTTTATTGCATTAATATAGTTTCTGTTTTACGGATTCCGTTTCCGATACAATCGGGGGGAAATTTCAACCTAACTATTTTGCTCGATTACCATTGCAACTTCATCTATTATTCTAATCATTAAATTCCTGTTTAAGTTTGGATTTCATAAAGTTACAATTTAGCTTCAAAAGAGTTTATCAATGAGTTCAAAACAGTGGTCTTGAATAGATTCTTGGTATAAATAGTTTTTCTATCCTGATTCTCATGATTCATTTCACTACCGTGAGCAATTTGTTGTATCCGTGTCCCATGTCTGAGATGTACATAATGATAGAACTAAAAATGGAAGAGCAAGAAAGATTTTCTGATTCATATTTAGATGCTTGTCAGTTAGAGCCTGATGAATCAGCAGTTTCATTTGAAACGGAAAACATAGATGGAAATAACTCATAGCTTATCATTCTATGTCTATATATTGTTTTTATTTAAAAAAAATTTAATATTGGAGTAGTAGAAAATCAAATCCTAGAGTCAAGTGCACAGAAATAATAAAATGAAAGTTCAATTATAAAATCGAATAAAAAAGTGAAATTTAATGTGCCAACAGAATTGAAAAAGTCCAAAAACAATTTCCAAAGAAAAAATGCCATGAACGCATAAACTGTTCCTTTCTTGACGTATTTTAAAAACTGTTCTTGGAAAATATGTTGAATATATTGTCTATATATGATAATTTAATACTTTAAAAAAATTTAAAATTTAATAAATTTATAAAAATGATATTTTGCATTTTCATGGTATTCCAAGTGGATAAAATATCGTTTCGACTGAAGATACACACTAAAACGCAGAAGCAATCTTAGCTACCATCAGTCAATTTACAAGTTTATTCACTTGGTTTAGTTGATAGAATGAGTGATGCAAAGTTTTGAACTTTAGCGATACGGTGGCCGTTAGTGCACACATTAACAAGGTAAATTAAGGAAAAATCTTGATTCCCCACTTTATCTGATGAACCTAGATAATCTGCAGCTTCGCTAGGTAATGTGCAGTAAACGGCTTTCGAGCTTTAGTCGTAGCAAATATACCATATTCAAGAAGCGTAACCATTATACAATCATTTCGGAATTCTTTGAAGTTGGTCAAAAATTGTTAATTAAAGTTTTAACAGAAGGAGGAAAAAGAATAATTTAAAAAAAAGACTTGTATTCGCTCCTCATTTCTCTTTCTTAGAATAATCAAAAGAACCTCGACGAAAAGAGCCATTAAAAACGTCATTCGAACATTTTGTACAGATCCCACAGCTTAATTATTCCTTCATTGGATTTTTTTTCTTCTTCATTTTCATCTTTCATAAATGCTGGATGGCAACAGGGGAAAAAAAGAAGGAAAAAGGAATAACATTTCCTCCTCACATTCCCATACTAAGTGATATCACCTTCTCCTTCTGCCCTGTCCCCCCACTTTTCTCATTCGACGCAGACGATTTTCTGGTTTCCTATTAAATAATTCCAACCGCCTGGGTAAAGGTTTTTACGATTGGGGGTCGGATTTATTGGATGTCGAGTTGAGTAGGCACCAGGCTGCCGCAGCAACTTCGAAGCAATTGGTTCGTGTTTAAAGAGACGCTTCTCAATTTGAAGGAGAAACGTAAGAAGGGAATAATAATAATAATAAAGAAGAAAAAAAAGAGGAAGAAACTTTTCCGAGGAAATCGTTATTCTTCATGACTGAAATTGAAGTTTTCCTTTCCGGAATAAGTTTTGATGAAGACCTGCCACGTTACTGTCGTGTGTGGGGTAATTCGGGATAAAAATCAAATATGGTTGTAGTTGTGGGTTATCGAATGTAATCTGCCATGTTTATCCACACAAATTTAAACAGTTATGGTTCGTAAAACTCTAAAATTTGAAGCGAGAGTTTCCTTAAGCAAGCACACCTGAGTTATAAACTAACTGGCTAAACTCTGAAAGATTTTCTTATCTTGCTACGACGCATTGATACAGCTTCTCAACCTGTTTTATTCGTCTTATTAGTTCAGATTTTCGCATTTCGTTCTATTGTTATACATTTCCTCAGCTAACTACTGCTATTCGTTCTGTTAGTTTACATATTCTGAAATCGTTCCATTCGTTCTATTATTACACATTTCCTGAATTAGTTCTATTCGCTCTGTTACTTTGTATTTGTGAACTAGTTACGCTCCATTCGTGATATTTTTACTCTTAACTAAATCTGTTGGAAATTCCAAAAAACAAATATTTTAACCGTATTTTCTTTAAGAAAATGGCTTAGTAGGATATGTATAGCGAGCAAACGAACAAATAATGTAAATTTTGATCTACTGTATTATATGAAATGTATTAATAATACCTATCAGCTTATAGTATACGAACACAAGCATTATTTATTGTAAAGTACGTTAGCTTATAGTATAGTACGTAAACCCAAAGTTGGGTCGGCTGTTCAACAACGGTAATAAAAGGAAACCACATAAGGTATCTTGGACACTTATTTCAGAGAATTACAACCCCACGAAGCTGTTAATCTTCAACATGCCAGATGGCTTCGAAAAACGAGGAAGACCTCCATCCAGCTGGCTTGATGACGTTGGAAAAGATTTAAAAACATTAAAATTGACTAATTGGAAATAGCATCTGACAGACTCCGAAATTTAAAAAAAAAAAAAAAAAAACTCGTTGAGACTGCCCTGGTTTTTTATGGTAATTAGCAAGAAGAAGGATTAGACACCTTTTCTCTACATATTAACCACTCAACAAATGCATATTAATATTATTTCATTTTTCTTAAAATCCTACATGATTCAGATTTTATGATGAATCAAAATTTAACTCTATTAAAAAGTCAATTCGAGACCATACATGTATGGTCCCTTTTGGCATGATTCGACCTTCATTGTCGCTTATCCTCATTAGTCCCCCTCTCCAGGACATTAAGTATTATGACACTCCAGGACATTTCCGAATGCCGACCACATTCCACGTGTCACCTCTGGTAGCTTGTCACGGAACGATAACACATGGGTTTTAGAATAGAGAACTCGTCGCCAGAATTCTGACGATTAAGAAGATGTGCACCACTCTTTTATTTTAATGTGTCAACATTTTGTTCTGGGATATAACAAAAGATATAAGTGAAAATACAGTTTTGCTTACATATATGAAAATATTTTTTGTTAAGTTTTTATAAACACGACTATCTCCCATGTGTGTGTAAAAAAACATTTAAGGAATTATTTAAGAAAATTTTCTTCGTAAAATTTTGGGTAGCCCTTTTTTTAAATAACTAATAGCCCAAAACTAATTTGAGAAAAAACACATAGGATCAATTCCAGAAACTTATATCAAAAGTCTAACAAGAAGGAAAAAAATCGTTTAACAATGCTTTCAAAAAGTGTTACTATAATCATAAGCAATGTATAATCTATAATAATTTAAATATAAAATACCACGTTGTACACTAAGTAGCAAAAATGATAGAAAATTGCATGAGCGTTGTAAATTTTACCAATCTAGAATCAGATATGAGCAATATCATCATTTTCGATGACAAAAGATATAGGATAATCTTCAGTTTAATCGCATATATTAATCTTTATTTACAATCACCTATCTAAAAACCACCCTATGCCAGAAAGAAAACTGGTAAAGCAGATTTTTTTTCTTGTGTGTTCCTTGTAAGACCTACAGATATTACTAATATGAATGGTTTTTGTTGTCTTAAGGTTTTAAGTACTTTTAAATAAAAGTTTTTTTTTTCTAAATAGTTTAAATAATATGATTAAATTTTATTAATTATTAATTGTACTTTATGTTTTCAGCTACTTTTGATTCGATTAAACGTCTGTCTTAATTTTTAGTTTATGATATAAACTCTTAATTTAAAATTATTCCAAAATGTTTTTTTTCATAGATTGCAGCATTAAATTTATATTACTAGAATACTTAAATGTACCAAATACCTTAATTTTATACCATGCAAGTTATAAGTTTCTCACGTTTCTTTTCGGCTATAGTATTAACTAGTAAGCAAGTCAATCTATTTTTTACGTATTTTTAGTTTAGTGGCATGTTAATTTTTTGTTGGTAAGTTTTTCTCTCCTTTTGTTTTAATTTTTCTTCTTCTTTTTTGAATTTTTTTTTTCAATTTCAATCGATTGATTCGAAGGAATAGTTTTAATCTCAAGATAACTATTTTTTAATTTGAAATAACCTGTAGAAAAGACCATTACGTTTTTCCAACTTGCTTTTATATTTTTTATATTTTTTTAATGTTATTTATGTTATATTAATCATTAGTTAAGTATATATTTATGCTGAACTTCGGAAAAAGTATTTGGCTTAATATAATAACGCTCTAACAGCACCCGGAAGAGCGACAAATAATAAAAAATAGTAATTATTTTACCTTCTTTCATCGCGGTGGCATTCGTAAGCGTCATGATTGCATAATGTTGATTAATACTGATTTATTGATTATTTACTTCTTATTTAATCTTGTACAGTGAATAAAGCATTCAGCTAGTTTAACAGTAGGAATATTTTAGAAAACATATACAAAAAAAAGTTTAAATTATTCGCGCATAGCTGTTTAAAACATAAACTTAACTTTGGGGACTTGAAAAGACTTAGAATGGAAGTTTTTTCTAATGCTTCTCATAACCTCTAGGAACATCCTGCAACGGCTCATTTAAAACTTAATTGGAAGGATTTTGAGTTTAGACAGTTAGGTTTTGTATATAACTCATTTTTTGTATATAATCATACCTCTGAAGATTTTGCAACATGATTTTAGGCATTTTTCTGATGGAAATTCCAACTTGAGTCAACAGTTATCTTATCAAATGAGAGTAAACGAGTTTCTATCATTATTTGTTGATCGGTAGCTTTTAGGCTGTTTGAGGGAGAAGTCACTCTAAGTTTAGCCGAAGCCTTCCGAAACTATTAATAAGTCTCTACTATTTATTTTCTAACCGTCGTTGAACAGTCGACTCAATTTGGAATTTACAATCACCAATGTTCAACGCCGTAATCATGTATTTTTGAACAAGAAAACTCCAGGGTGAAGCATTAAAGCAAACTGGCCTTCATGCGGCTAGCTTCTCCCTGTTGGTTGAACTATCTCCCATTTGCATTACATAAAGAGGAAAACCTCCTGTGGTTAACCCGATTTCAGGAGGAATTAAGTTCATGATACGTTTGCCTCTGAAGATATTTTACGTCAGCTCTGTGGATGGTGCAAGCCCGGAGCATAATTCGTATCAACGAGGCGAAGTGGGGATTCGGACCTGGTTCACCTCATTGGGAGGCGGACGCTCTGACTCCTGAGCAACCACGGCTCTAAATAGTTTGGTTAAAAATATGGTTAAAAACATCCTTTGATTGCTGATGTCCGATAATAAAGCAAAGGAATTACAACGGCATTAGTAACAAACTGCGCTGCCTAGCGCCACAAAATTTAATTTTGATCTTTCCAACAGAATATAGGTATCTCATTGAAACTAAATGTATCCGTAGTTTATTAATATCAATAGAGAGCCGCGATGGCTCAGGGGATAGAGCGTTCGCCTTCCAATCAGGCGAACCGGGTTCGAATCCCAGTCGATACGAATTCCCCATCCGGCTTGCACCGATCTAAGAGCTGAAGTGAAATATGCTCAGTGGTAAACGGATCATGCTTTAGAGTCCCCTTGCCGTTAGGCAAACCGTGGGAGGTTCTCGTGGTCTTCCTCTCCATGTAATGCAAATGTGGGTTATCTCCATCAAAAAGTCCTCCACGAAGGCAACATTTCTCCCAATATTCGATCCAGGGGTTCCCTTGTCTCCTGGATTGGGTTCAAAATTACAAGGCTACGGAGTTGAGCATCAGTTATCGTAAACCCATAAAATTGGGTCGGCTGTTCAACGACGGTTATAAAATATATATATAGAAACCACTGTGGCTCAGGGAATAGAGTGATCGCCTCCCAATGATATGACCCAGTATTGAATCCTATCAGTGGCTGGTTGATACGAATTCTGCTCCTGGCTCGTACTAACCACATTGCCAATGTAAAATATCATTAGTGGTAAACTGATCATAGGTTAGAATCCCCTTGCCGTCAAGCTAACCGTGGGAGGTTTTCTCGATTTTCCTATCCATGTAATGCAAATGCCGGCTAGTTCAATCAAAAAGTTTTCCACAAAGGGCAATTTGTCCCAATGCTTGATCCAGGAGTTCTCTTGAGTTATGAGTTGAGTTCCTAGTTACAAGGCTACGGAATTTAGCATCGATAGTCATTAACTCACAATTGTGTCTGCTGTTCAACACCGGTTTTAAAATAGAAAAATATACACAGAGAGAGTTCCAAACTTTAGGAACTGAACTGTATCGTTCGACTGCTATGATTCAATGTCAATTACCGTAATACTTTAGTTGTCAATAGCAACCAGTTGCTTACGTTATTTTTCTTTGAAATGAACCACATTCCAATTGGTTGCTACTAGGAAACGCTGGTCATTGCTGATCGTTGATGAGTTTTCAGTAGGTAGATCAGTGAAGTGACGCCAGATTAAACATGTTTATACATCAAAATTTAATAAAAAATTAGTAAATTCATGGTAATTATAGCTAAACTTCGTTGTCTATAGAACTTCGTATGATATACCTATCTTATTTTACTAGAATACTCTGAACGCAATCACAAAGACGAACTATTTTATGTTAAATAGAGAAATAAAAACTATAATCCTTCAATATAATATAAAGTTATTTTACTTATGAACTACATAAACTAGAAAGTGCAAATGGTAAATAAATAGTTATTTTAGTTTTGAAAATGCTAAATACTTTCCTTTTTACGATTTCAATTTTATAATTTCAGTCTTGTACTTTAATGTAGTAAGTGTACAGGAAAGCCTACACTAAGTAGAAGAATCGAAGTAGGTACTTATTTTAGATCATTTATCATGGGTAGGCAAGGAACATTGAGAAGGAAATGGAGAGATTTGGAGAAGAGTCTGAGTTGGGTGGGGGAAAACTTTCCAATTTCAACAGCTGTAACCCTTTAATAAGACCATTTTATTCTCTTCGAACTTTGTCTCCCCCTCTTCACCTTTTTCGTTCCTTTACGGCAGATAAAAATAAATATAAAATACCGGCCGGAAAAAAAAAGTAGTTTACTCCGCAAGTTGGGAAGAGGGACCATTTTATGTCCTTTACTGTTGCTCACCTTAGAACGATAGGTAATTTACTTACAACTAAATAGATTAGGTGTCCTGTGATTACAAGCTATACCGATCTCTTATTTCGTTCTGTTTGTGATAGAAAAAAAGAACGAAAAGTTTGATTGTTATGGTGGACTTAACTTAGTGGTGGTTTTATATTTTGTGTTTGTTTGTGAAGATATTTAATTTAATAGAATTTAAGTTATTAAGCTTGGACGCTAAATGGAATTATTTTGTTTGTACGATGTATAAACAAAATGTTGGGATCATTTTTTTAGCAAAATAAATATAAAAATATTAAATTATGCAAATGCTCGCCAACCTCAAAAGATCTCAATTCGTTTTATTAGTGTAGATACTGTCATTTTATTTATTAGCTATGTGCAAGAGGAACACTTCAAATGCGCAAAACACACAAATTAAGAGACACAATATTTTATTGAATAATGGCATAATTTAAATTTTCATAACATCTTTATTAAATGCATGTTCAATATGTGATACGGTGATTCATTAATCTATTACAGCTACATGACGTGTTATGCTTGCTTTCAATTCAGTTTGGTTTCAAAGCTTCCCTTATCTTCTTCCTTTAAACATACCTTTAACCACCGAGTTTATTTTTTCAAACTAAGAGTTTATCTTTTTCATACTTCATCTACAATGGTATGGTGCAGTATGATTTTATGGCAATGACTGTTTTTTCTTTAAACAGCGCCAAATTACATTAACATTTTAAGCTCTATCTACTATCAATTGAAATGTGAATTTTTTATTGCAGTAGATTCCTTTTTTCCATGCTCTGTATAATATATGCACTAAATACCATAGCCATCAACTACCAGAACGTACCCTATGTTTAACTGAGTAGCTTTTATTATAACCATAGAGTTATCTCAGTTTTATTCCGCTGTTAATTTGCAACAGTTACCCTTGGCTGTTAAAACAAGTTTAGCCTATCTGAAGCTAGAGCTGTTTATGCTTATTCCGAAAATGGGGCAAAATGTCAATATGGAAAAAAGCCACAGTTTTGTGGAAATGAAAAGCGTTTTTGCTCTAATTTTTTTTAATATTTAGAAACTTACTCCAATACTGCATTATCTGGGCTCATAAAACTTTGCAAAAATTGAAATAAGACAGTAATTTTTATAATTTTCATCTAGATGAAGAAATGTCGCCAAATTGGCGATTTTTAAAAAAGTTTAAGAACTTTTAAAAACATTTAAGTCATTTGTTCTAAAGCCAGATAATTCTTCACGGCAAGATGATATATATAGTTTAAAATTATCGTTTTGCTTCAAGTGTAAGGTACTTATACAATGGGTTTTTATTTTCCAAGGCAACAGAGTTTCAAGAAACCATATTATGAGAATCCTATACTAAATACTGCAATAAAACCTTTTCGTGACAAATTTTGTTTCCAACTCCATTGCTAATTTGAAGTTTACAGAACAGTGAGTGTATGCAAACCTAGAATAAAGCATTAAATTTCAAAGGCTGAAAAAATGTTTGCAAAATACCAAAATGAAAATATTGCAGAATAACTGCTCAATCCGAAGTAATTCTACCATAATATATTTGCATTCTGATATTTAAAAATAAAAACGCAGCATTTGAAACTTCATAGTTAACTCTAAGATTTCTCAATAGTTAACTCCAGTGATAGTCTTCAAAGTTAACTCAATTTTTCGATGCTTTAAATTTGAAATTATCAAATTTGAAATTGTTACGAACTGTGAAGAATTTCTACTTTAGTACGTGCTCTCAAAATGTTTTTTTTTTATTATTATTTTTTTCTACTTTTATTGTACTATTTAGCGTCTTATCAAGTTCAGTACACCTTATTTTTTCTAGAGCTCGAACAGAAAGGGTTAAAAATTCCAGTTTAAGCATGATGACATCTGGATCATAGTTCAGTTTGGATGCTCTGATTCGAATCAAAACGAGTCCATTTTGGGCAGATTCCAATATGTCTTCGTAAACGATTCAGCAAAGCCATTCATCTTGGCGACAGAATCTGAAAGAATCAGAGAGAGATATGTACCCAAAATTCAGTTTTCGCGCTGTCTTCCTCATTTAATCGCCAGAGAAGATCTCCACCCGTAATATGAATAAGAGGACAAAAAGTAATGCTGCAGCCTCATTTGTGTATAAATGGAGATGAGGTGGAAGCCAAGCCTCTGGCGCCAAAGTGTCCGCCGAACTGAAATGAAGTGAGGAATACTTTCTCTTTCCCTCCCTTTTAGGGTGATGCAACAATAGGTCCAGCTGTTCGCCCTGCCAAACGACGTAAACAGACAGAAAAACTAAAATGGGAAAAATTGCTTCCAGGGCGAACATGTAGCGGTGTTGCCATTTTGTGATGTAGGGAGCACATGCAAATTTTTTTTTCTTCTGTCACGTGTTTCATGGAAATTGTCATCATTCCAAACTTTCGCATCGTATAAAATATTTTTTCTTCCCATCCCGGCGTTATAATTCGAAGGTGAAAATACCATAACCATTTTGTTCGGGAATCGTTTTCTGTAGTTATTTCGAATTTACATCTAAACACAAAGGGATTCATCTTTCCCGCTCTCTATCCTCCCCTCAAGAGCAACAAAAAAATCTTCTATTTACTCACCGTTGCATTCCATTTTATCTGAATTCCAGTGGTTGGAAAAGCGAGTTTCGGAGGTATTTCCTGGGTTGCTTTTTTCAATAGAGAAGCATCGTTTAGAAGCAAATAAGTATCGCTTTAAAAAAAATATATCAAATAAAACAAAAATCATTTGAGGTTTTTTCTACCGTTATTTTTAAGGTTTTTTCGAAAGCTATTTTTTTTTAATGGAGCTTTTTTGCTTTGCTTTTTATTGTAACTGTTATGTATTTATAACAGTTATTTCTAACTGTTAAGCTAAATCCTGTTTCCCTAATTTTTTCCGTATTCAATTACTCTTGAAAAGGACTCGGACATTAATATTTATGTCCGAATATTTAGTGTGAAAGTATTAGAACACGGAATCCCGTGGTTCACTCTTGGCTCAAGGTTTTTATTTGATTTTTTATGACAGATTATCATTTTAAAATATAACAATAATGCCTTAGTCCCCAAGACGTTATTAAAAGAGCGTGTCTAATAGTTATGTTGCTGTGAATAACTGAAATTTGTGATTGTTAACTTCCACCGGTGAATGTTGACAATCACATAGTCGCTTTGGAAAATGTCCAAAATATACACTAGATCTAGTTAAGTGCCACTGCCCGGTATACATTTCCCAGGTATGCCCTACATCAGGGGTGGCGAACCTTTAGACACCAACGTGCCATTTTTTCTGAAAAACTGTTTAATTATGTCATAGACGTGCCGTCAAGTGATTTTGACTTCGTGATTATTGGGAAAATAATAATACTAAATACTATCAACTCAAAACTATTTACATTGAAAAAAAATACATTTTGCAATGTCTCAGTTATAGGCGTAATTCAACTTAAAGTAACATCAGTGTGACTTCTTTTGCTGCAGATTAGATGACCAATAACTTATATTAGGTTGTAAGATGATAGTTTAAGCAAGACTTAATTTTTTTGCTAGTTACTTATTGTTAACTTGTTTTTTATGGTTATTAATTGTTTTTTTTAGCATTAATTGTTAATTTTTTTATTAATAGTTGTTTATTATTTTGTTAGTTTTTGTGATTTTTAATTTAATTGTTACATATGCTTCATAATGTAATAACATTTGTGTAATAACAATTCATAGTGCAATAACAATTGCGATCGGTGGGGTGCCCAAAATATTGTGTCACGTGCCATAAATGGAACGTGTGCCATTGGTTCGCCATCCCTGCCCTACATCAATGTTGTTTTAAGGTTCAGTACCACTGCCTGGTATGCATTTAACCAGTACTCCGAACACTGATGTTCCTCATAATTTATCCTCAGCAGATATTAAAATATCAAATAAATATAATAATATCAACGATTAACTAATATCAAATCGGATGTAACAAATATTTCGGACATTCACGGGTGATTGTTGACATTCACAGGTGAAAGTCAACATTCTCTTGATTTTGGTCATATACGGTAACAGTTATACATAAAGATCATATCCTAAAATTCTTATCACAATCGAAAATGACAACTATCCAAGCCTGCCTGATTTGCCAGATTATTTTCTTTTAATTAGCTTTAACATTTTGACTCACGCTTTCAGGGATATGTTTTATAGTGCCAAAAAAAACTACAATTTGACCCACCCTTTTAGCTACAAACTCTAAATTTGCACATAAATGTAGGGTGAATTTACTGACACAAGACAATAACTATATCATAATGGGGAGTTAATTAATAATCTAAAATAAATATTGCATTCAACATTAGATGCATTGCGTCCAATATATGTAGGCTTCGGCGAGATCATTTTATTTTCAGTTATCTAAAATTGTCCGCGAGGAAATAAATGTTTCATAAACCAATCGTTTGATTCCGGAACGACCCTTAGCAATGCTTGAATTCATTCAGTGGCGGTCATATCGTTTTTTTTAAAAAACATTTAATGACTACTTTAAATGCTTATCAGAAAACCATTAATTTCTTCCTCTCTAATGGCAACGAGTTTTGACTTCCCTCTTTAATTTATGCTCACTTCCCCACCAATAAACATCTCTTTCGATTACTTCCGGTATGGCGGGCATAAAACCCTCTCAACTCCACTTTGTAAATATGGAGGAGGAGAAGAAGAGGACGGGCATTTTTAAAAATGGCCGAGCATAATGCTGGAAAAGGGGTAAATGTACTTCGTGGATTTTTATGATCTAATTAGAAATTTTATTTTGGGAGAAAAAGAGAAAAGCTTTGTAAGTGTCAAACTTTGATGAAATACTTTATGGCGTAGATTTTTCTAGGTTCACCAAGGAGAAAAAAAGAAGGAAAATTTTGGTTATTTCTTCCGCATATTTACACAAATCATGTAATTGCTAATTAAAATTAAAAGTATCTAGAAAAGGAATGTTTTTAAAAAGCTTTGTCGTAAAGCATTTCAAAGCGACAAATGCTATAATGATGCTTATGGCTGTGGATCTATGCGTTTAACAACTTTGATGAATTAAATAATATCTGTGTTATTGCTCGTAATTCTTCTACAGTTCCCCTAGTGTTTGTTTGTCCCTGAGAATATTCCTTCGAGATTCGGATTCAAAGACATAAAAATCTCAAACTAGATGAGTTTCGAGTTTTAAATCGATGTTTAATCGAATTGAACGTACTTCCGGTACCATGGTCATCAGTTATACAGCGCCAAACGTAAACTATCTTGTACACTCAAGGTTAAAAAAAATTGACAGATGGGAGAATTCGCAAATTTACGTTAGTTTCCGTACTCTCCCGTATGTAATATTTCAAGTATTTGAGGATGCACACTCCTAGCGGGCATGCGTCAGTTCTGGTGTAATGCGCATGCCCTCGTGAAATAATATCAAACGTATATTACGCAAGTGAAACTATAGTTCGTTCATCAGGAGTTGGCACTTGGCTCCACCTCCTCGGACGAAGAGTTCATTTAAGGACGGGGAGTACAGGGAGAAACGTTCCTGCGCTTGAAATTGAGACAACCCTTACCGCTCTCCAAACCTAAACAGTGAATTCTTTTTCAGTCACTTACTTCGCTTTATCATCTGCTATTATATCTTTCGTACTCTAGGTAATTAAATATATTGCAGCAAAATGTCTCAAAAAAGACAGACTATTCACTCAAAAGAAAGAAATGACATTAAATTTATGAAATATTTAATGTTAAAAAATGCACATAAAAATTGCAAAATAAATATTTTTGGCATGCGATCGCCAAATAGCAACCTTGTTCTGGATTGTTCGCATCCTTCTCCCAAAAATAGCGAAATAGTATCGTCGGATACCACGTGATGAGGGCGGAGCCAAATGCCAACTCCTGGTAAACGAAGCATAAGAGATTTTGCAAAAATCCGTGAGTTAAAAACGCTAAGGTAGTGGAATATCATTTTAACTTCGACCACAAAACCAAAACAAACATTTATAGGGGACGTAGACTATCTCTTTAAAGCTGTGGCATACTATTCAAGATGTTTTGATTAGCATAACAGTGGTTCTGTGAGCTGACAAATTTGGTAGATTATAGATTTTGATGAATTCAGCAATAAGGCAGCTTATTATTATTACAATTTTTTTTAAAAAAAATACTATTGTACTTTTATTGATTATTTAACTTATTTTAACTAAATTGCATAGTTAAAATAAATATAAATTATAATTTTAAAATAGCAAAAATATATTTAGTTTCTTATGAAACTAGTGCAATTAGAAAACCATAATGTTAAACAAAAACCAATAAAATTATTTTTTTTATTAAATTAACCAATGGTTGTAAGATCACACGATTCGTCTCTAAATTTCGTTCTTGCATTTCTTCAAGTTCGCATTTCATATGACAACGATTTTAGTTCGAAGGCAGGCTTAAACCGAAAACAACATTTGTTGTTGTTGCTTATCCTCACTGTCTGACGGAAGTCATACAAGATCCACGTGTTCGTCGACCGAAAGGAAGTCGAAGACTAGGAGAGGAGATCCTCCGTGGAGAGTCCCATGCAATCCAAGAGGTGCCCAGGAGAATGATGCCTGATGAATTTGGCACTTGGTGCAGGTGACGAAGGTTTTCCTGCCCTCGTTGAAAGTGAGGCACTTAATGTGACAGCTAGTAAGCTTTGATAGAACAGTCCGGGTACGTCTGTCACACGGGATGTCAAGGGATAAAACCGGTCTTGATCCCTTGTACCATATTATGGGTTGGGGGTGTTTTCCACTCCTCCGAGACTTTTGATTTTTCCAAACAGTGTAACTCCAAAAAAGTAAGTGTGGAAGAGGGAGTTGTTGTAATCCTGCAACCCTCCTTAGCAAGAATATCGGCCATTTAACATACAACATTTAACAGGTATAAACCTGGGCTAAACTCTCGCAGCGGCAATCCTCCGATTTTCTCTAGTGACGTCACTTTGGCGCAAAGCTCTCACTTTTATTTCAAGAACAGAACGTTCGACCTTACTAGCTCTAACTAATATTGGAGCATTTCTTTTTGTGACATATTCTAAGACATTTGTTATTTTCTATAATGACTTTCCTCAGTTTTTGCCGTGAATTTACAAAATTTTAAAACTATTAACGAAATGCCAGTTTGCGCGATTGCGACTTGCAAAAATTCTGATAGGAAAACAAAAGGAAAAAATATAATTTTCCGCATGTTCCCTAAAGTAAATGAACAATTATGTAAAGAATGGATTCCGAAATGGCACAGTTAATATAAAACAGCAATACGTTTTTTCTATCGTTAAGAACTTTTATAAAAATTCGTTATCTAAATAGAAACCGCCTCGTTACTTCATAAAGAAAGGCAGGTGAAAAGAATTAAAAAATAGATAAAGTCAAAGAAAATTAAAATGTAAGTAAAAAGTATAAATAAAATATATAGTATATAGTTGAAATTCTCCTAATTTCATAACATATTTTTTAATGTAGTTATTCTAAATATTTATGATTTTTTTTAAAAATTATATTCTCTTCAATTTAAATATCTATAAATTATATCATCGTAAATTTAAATGTCTATAAACAATTGTAAAATTTCTAATGTCATTATGAACCTAAATTATTATTTTGTTTCAGTAATTAGCGTTTAAGGTTGATGTTTCCTAATGATTAAGTATGAACAAATTGCTATTAACGACATATTTTAAAATCAGGGATTCTAAATTTAACTTAACTTATCTTTATAAAAGAATATGTAGATAAAAAAAGTGTCGATATATGCCTTCATTTTTCTTAATAGTTAAAGTTAAAACTGAACTTTTTAAAATAAAGTATTTATCGTGTCATTTTCACCAACTAGCAAAACATTTTTATAAGTTTAAAATGGTATTTTTTTAATATAATAACCAAGAAAGTTTTTTTTGAACTATGTTTATGAACGGAAATAATGTGTTAATTACGTAAAGTTTGAAGGCTAATAACCAGAAAAAGTCTAACTTATTTTTACAAAGAGAAAGATGCAAAGTTATCATATCTTTGCGTGCGATCTTCCGAGATCTGTGGGCACAGTGACGTCATGAGGAGGGAAATCGTAGCTTCAGCTCTGAGAGCGGAGTGAACTAGCCCTTCTATTCTCTTTAGCCCTGGGTATAAACAGCGTGTTTGTAGCATAAATCAAGCGTAACGTAAAGATATGTAGCATCTAAAATGAACGCACGCATGCGCAGTTGCTTTGATCTTACGTACAGAAGCTAACGTAAAAGTGCGAAATCTTCCTAGAGTTATAAACAACAAAAAGACCGTAAAAATATATTAAATTGAATAGATAATGTTATAGAGAAATAACCCAAACATGGCTGGTGCGTCAAACCTCAGTGATTTTACGTACGCATGGTTTTATGACTGGTAAACAGTGCTCAGTCTTTTTGTCTATTTACGAATGACTCGATTAAACACTGTCATTAACTAAGTTTTATTTTATTTTTTAACCGTCGTTGATCAGCCGATCAAAATTTTGGGTCTATGACTACTAATGTTCAACTCCGTAGCCTTGTAATTTTGAACCAATCCAGAAGGCAAGGAAACTCCTGGATCAGTACCCCCAGAGGTAGGATTTGCTATGGGAACATGGAGGACTTTTGAGACTCGACAGATTTAACGTGCATCACCATTTACTACACGGGGAGTCTTCAACCGGCGAGGATCAAACCTACGACCTCTTGGGTACGGCATTAACTAAGTTTAAAGAAAATAACTATAAATTGCATTGGATCGGAATAAATGTTGAGTTTAATCATTCAAGTTCTGGAATCGGTAATACTGCGCCGGCCGAACCTTCTAGCAGGATATGAAATTTCAGTCATTAGATAAAATGTTTGTACAGTTTTACCTACTTTTCCAACAATACATATAAATATATTGTAAAGAAATAGATTTTTATTAAATAATCACCCTCATATCTTTATTATAGTTAACTATTTTTAAATATAATGATTACCTACATAAAAAGCAAGCATGCGTGATGGCCCCCCTGGGAGTTTTTAGGGTTATCTTCGGGAAAGCGAAAACCCCTTGGGAGTTATTTTAGAGGGAGAAGTTTGGAATCATTGAATGCATCTTTTTAGAAAATATTTCATGCCTGTATTTTTGTGTGGATTTTTTTTATCCTATGTAGATTTTTCGAGATATATGACCGTTTCCATACCTTTTGGATACCCCGATTTTTTTTTACGGAGTAAAAGGAAAAAAAAGAGTTTTAATGAGTTTAGAGAAGTAACAAAAATTGACCATTAACACGTTGAATGCCATTTGAGTCACCGGTGATCGGCACTGACTTTGTTCGTAGCGCCTCGATGGCCACCGGTGACTGGCAAAGCCAAGATTATTAGAAACATATAATTCGAGTAAATATTTAATTTTTTTATATTATTGTTACTAAAATGGTTTGAAGAAATTAATGCAACATAGAACACACCAACATAGTTTTATTTATATATACAGAGATGCCAACTTGCTCCGGACTGCGAATAAATATTTTCAAGTGGTAGTTCATTAATTGTGATTTTTGGTTTAATAAATTCAATTTAGTAAATTTTTATCCACCACTATTTCTAAACAATTCGTAGGCGTATATAATTCACCACTTTTTTCAGATATGTCATGCTAAACCTTTAAAAAAACTAACTAGCAAAATCTGTCTAATATTAGCAAATTTTGTTTGTATTTATTTACCGTTTGGCCAGACGCGCAAGACATGTAAAATTAGGGTAGCCGTCAACGTGTTAAGAACATGGAATTATAGAAAGGACAAGCAATATTCGAGTTATTGTTCTTTTCGAAAAATATATTGAAGAATTTTTCCGTAAATAAATGAATTAAAATTATTACACTTTTTGTAAGCATAAAGGAGAAATTTTTCGTACACAAATTAGTATTAAAGTTGCTGCACTTTTCAAAAGTTACATTGAGAATTTTTCCTTAAACAAATTAATTAGAATTATAACACTTTTCGATAGAAAGTATGGGAAAAGATTTCTGAAAATAAATTAATGTTATAATTGAATACTATATATTGCAGCGTCTTTTAGTAAGCAAATCAATATTAAAATTATTCCTCTTTTCTATAGATTGGAAAATATTTCCGTAAACAAGTTAATGTTAGAATCAGTGCACTTTTTCGAAAGATGTGGTCGAAAAGTTTTCCGTAAACAAGTTAAATATAATTATTACACTTTTTGATAGATATATAGGAGAATTTTTCCGTACGCAAATTAGTAATAAAGTTGTT
Source organism: Parasteatoda tepidariorum (assembly GCF_043381705.1). NCBI lineage: Eukaryota > Metazoa > Arthropoda > Arachnida > Araneae > Theridiidae > Parasteatoda > Parasteatoda tepidariorum. Next base: position 19,894,008 of record NC_092207.1, read on the forward strand.
ACACTTTTCAAAAGATTGAGGATTTTTCCTTAAACAAATTAATTAGAATTATTCCCCTTTTCGAAATAATATCGGAAAATATTTTCGTAAGCAAGTTAATGTTAGAATCAGCTCACTTTTTCGAAAAATATGGTTGAAAAGTTTTTCGTAAATAAATTAAGATGAAAATTATTACACAAGTTGATAAATATATTTTGGAGAATGAATTTTTCAGTAAACGAATTAATATTGGAATTATTACACTCTTCAATAAATGCATTAGAGAATTTTTCTGTNTACAGTTTTACCTACTTTTCCAACAATACATATAAATATATTGTAAAGAAATAGATTTTTATTAAATAATCACCCTCATATCTTTATTATAGTTAACTATTTTTAAATATAATGATTACCTACATAAAAAGCAAGCATGCGTGATGGCCCCCCTGGGAGTTTTTAGGGTTATCTTCGGGAAAGCGAAAACCCCTTGGGAGTTATTTTAGAGGGAGAAGTTTGGAATCATTGAATGTATCTTTTTATAAAATGTTTCATGTCTGTATTTTTGTTGGGATTTTTTTATCCCATGTAGATTTTTCGAGATATATGACAGTTTCCATACCTTTTGGATACCCTGATTTCTTTTAACGGAGCAAAAAGAAAAAAAGAGTTTTAATGTGTTTAGAGAAGTAACAAAAATTGACCGTTAACACGTTGAATACCATGGGGGTCACCGGTGATCGGTAATGAGTTTGTTCGTAGCGCCACGGGAGTCAAATTACATTATTATTGTTTCGAAAATGGTTTGAAGAAATTAATACAATATAGAACACACAAAAATAGTTTTATTTATGTACACAGAGATGTCAACTTGCTCCGGACAGGGAATAAATATTTTCAAGTGTGTAGTTTATTAATTGTGATTCTTGGTTTAGTAAATTCAATTTAGTAGATTTTTATCCACCACTATTTCTAAACAATTTGTAGGCTTATATAATTCACCACTTCTTTTTAAATATGTCATGCTAAACCTTTTAAAAAACTAGCAAAATATGTCTAATATTTGCAAATTTAGTTTGTAGTTATTTACCGTTTGGCCAGACGGGCAAGCCATGTAAAATTAGCGTGGCATTCAACGTGTTAACAACATGGAATTATGGAAAGGGCGAACAATATTAGAGTTATTGCACTTTTCGAAAAATATATTGAAGAATTTTTCCGTAAATAAATTAATTAAAATTATTGCACTTTTCGATAAACACAAAGGAGAATTTTTCCGTATGCAAATCAGTTTTAAAGTTGTTACACTTTTCAAAAGTTAGATTGAGAATTTTTCATTAAACAAATTAATTAAAATTATTACACTTTTCGATAGAAAGTATGGGAAAATATTTCTGTTAATAAATTAATGTTAGAATTGAATATTTTCCGATGTATATATTGCAGCACTTTTTAGTAAACAAATCAATATTAAAATTATTCCTTCTTTCTATAGATCGGAAAATATTTTCGTAAACAAGTTAATCTTAAAATCAGTGCACTTTTTCAAAAGTTGTGGTAGAAAAGTTTTCCGTAAACAAATTAATTATAATTATTAAACTTTTTGATAGAAATATAGGAGATTTTTTCCGTACGCAAATTCGTATTAAAGTTGTTACACTTTTTAAAAGTTACACTGAGAATTTTTCCTTAAACAAATTAATTAGAATTATTTCCCTTTTCGGAATAATATCGAAAAATATTTTCACAAGTTAATCTTAAAATCAATGCACTTTTTCAAAAGTTGTAGTAGAAAAGTTTTCCGTAAACAAATTAATTATAATTATTACACTTTTTGATAGACATATAGGAGAATTTTTCCGTACACGAATTAGTATAAAAGTTGTTACACTTTTCAAAAGTTAGATTGAGAATTTTTCCTTAAGCAAATTAATTAGAATTATTCCCCTTTTCGAAATAATATCGGAAAATATTTTCGTAAGCAAGTTAATGTTAGAATCAGCTCACTTTTTCGAAAAATATGGTTGAAAAGTTTTTCGTAAATAAATTAAGATGAAAATTATTACACAAGTTGATAAATATATTTTGGAGAATGAATTTTTCAGTAAACGAATTAATATTGGAATTATTACACTCTTCAATAAATGCATTAGAGAATTTTTCTGTAAACCTCTTATAGCTGGTCTCGTAGCTTTTCTTTCGCCTTGAACAAAATTCTCAGAATTTTATGAACGTATATTCGATTTCGTTGCGTTCAATTTTCTCGACTTAAAAAAAAAATATTTTGCGGATTGTAAGAAGAGCGGGTACAAGAGAGGCGTTTCTTTTTTTAAATGTAGAGAAGGAAAAACATGAAAAATTCAATTTCCGTTACATTCTGAAGAACAGGTAAGTGGTTATTTAGATATCGGCTGCTAACGGATAGAAAGGGACATTTTAAAATTTTAGATATAGTTTCGTTCTTATCCAATCTCTTCCTTCCAACGGTTTGTATCCAAAAGTTAAAATAATGGTGTACAGGTCAAAAATTCCCCGAAGTGGCCCCATAAAATATCAAGTACCATAAAAATCTTTATGGCAGAAATAAGTATCTAAAACTGATTATAATCCATTTATGCCCATGTACAAAAAGCGGTCTATGTATGAAAAATTTGGTTATATATAATAGCTTGTACCAAGTGAATATTTTTTTCTATTGTCTACAGCTTAAACTTTAAAAAAGTAATCAACCTTACTTCATATCCAATTAGAAATGTTTATATTGCCGATATAGCCTTTCGTTTCTCGCAATGCATCGAGATTCTGACTTAAAACCGCCTGTATGACCTAGACCAGTGTTTTCCAACCTTTTTTGTGCCGTGCCCCACTCAAGCCTTTCTAAATTTCTTATGCCCCCCTATGTGACATACACATAATTTTTAATATTAAAAAATTGAATTGTTCACATAAGAAACTTAAAGGATAGGTTTCAGTGAGAAATCTCTTGAAAATTGTTGACGAAACACAGTAAGTAAAATTTCGACTTATAATGAAAAACTAAAATTCAAATTCGAAATAATTTTCATAAAGATTTTTCTATAATAATTTAATATTTTAATTTAGAGAGATCCTTGCGCTTGCTGTACAAAGATTTTATGTTACTTTCCAATTTAGTAAGCTTCAGCCTCAAGTCTCCCCACTGTGTTATATCCAGGCGATTTCCTTTTCTTTTACCAGTAAATCATTTACAGCACTAAATCCACATTCAGTTAAATATGAAGATTTAAACGGTAACAATAGTTTTTTTGCATATTTGGTTGAATTTGGGTATTTGATTTCTGTTTCCTCACAAAGCCATGCCATCACTCCTTTTATATAAAATAAAGTTCTAACTGACTTATCATTTTGCATTTCTGAGAGTTCTTCTTGATACTGTATATTTCATATAACAGACAAATGCACTAACATTGACTGCATCATCCATGTTGAAAAATCTATTTGTTTTAAATCAGGAAATCTTTCTTTTAAATCAGCCGATAGAATTTTCAGATGATCGACAATAACAAGTAAAAGCGGCATCATTTACTTTTAATTTTTGGGGACAATTAAGCTGATCCAAGTTTTTGCTTTCAGACTTAACTCAATAAGGGTAACGAAACCAAACATCTTCGTTTTTGTATCAACAAGAGTTTTATTTGTTCCTTGAAGTTGCTTATTTAATATATTTAGTTTTTCAGAGATATCGTCTAAATAACTTGCAAATGCTTTACCTTCGACTGTTAACAAATACTTCATATCAGGTTTGTCGCTTAAAAAATCACTAAAAGTATCAAGCAGTTCCATGAATCTTTTCAAGCAGTTCCCTTTAGAGAGCCATCTTACTTCAGAGTGGAGTAAAAGTCTCACATGGTCTGCATTTTGTTCTTCACAAAACAGCTTGAAGAGGAGCTCACACTTGGCATTAGCTTTAATAGCATCGATACACTTTATTACTGAATGTAAGTACTTCATTAAGAGCAGACGAGATGTTTTTAGCTACCAAGTTTCTCCCTATGCAGAACTTTATTCCCTATACAATAACACAATGCACAAGAATCATTTCTGGATTCTCATCTTTCATCAATTTTAAGTAGCAATTTTTCTTGCCCATCATATTAAGAGCACCATCTGCAGCACAAGATGTAATATTTTTCATTAGTATATTATTGACATCTAAGTAGTTTTTTTTAGCTTATTATATAATATCTTTGGAGGCAGTGGTGCTTTCTAATCTTTTACACATGAATATTTCTTCAGCAAAATGCCCTTTATCAATATATTTTGCGTAACTTATCAATACTGCCACACTGTCTATCAAAGTTGATTCATCCATTTTCACTGAGAATTTTCTTGTTTTTAGCTTGTCAACAAGTTGTTTTTCAATATCTTCACTCATTTCGTCTATTCTTCTGCTAACAGTATTGTTACTGAGTGGCATAGCTTTTACAGCTTTGTCATCTTTTTCAAGAACCGTTTTAATAGATGCTGATATTGACGATTTTNAACTACAAAGATGGTTTTGATTTCGTCTAACTACAAAGATGGCATTGATTTCGTCTAGCTACAAAGATGGTCTTGATTTCGTCTAAATACAAAGGTGGTCTTGATTTCGTCCAGCTACGAAGATTATGTACGTTGTGTGATGTTGAAGGGCAAAGAGAGAAGTGAATTGGTTTCGTGCGTGGATCAGCGACAGAATGAATTTCGCGATGCATTGTTTTTTATAGACTTTTTTTTTGCAGGATTTTACAATTCATAAAGTTTATTTTAGTGGAATTTCTATAATTTGCGATTGCTATGTATTATTTCACCAGAATTTAACGTTTCTATCAAATTATTTTTTTAAGAGATCTCTACTATTTTGCAATCGCCGTCCTATATCTAGTCACTTTTTTTCGGGATTTGACAACGTCTCTTCTATATTATGTTTAGTAGGATTTCTGTTACTTTGCGATCGATGTCCAGTATTTTTCTTTGAACTCAATCTATTTATAAAAGAAATTATATATATAACAAAAATTTCATTGTTTATTTTTGATATTTCTTTTCCTTCTAAGCGGCATACTTTGATAGCGGTATATTGCTTGATCAGTTGTCTGATTTTAATTTAAAAAAATGAATGGAAGATCTTTCTTCCATTACATCGTATGTAAATGAAAATTAAGCTAATTTTCTCCTATCAGTGAAAGTAATTTAAAATTATATTTACATATTATAACTTCTCTCACTATTTATTGTTCTTATATTTATATTTCTTTATTGAATATTATGCACATTTATCTGCTTTACATGTACACTGCGCTCAAAATTTAGTAAAAAAAGTTCGTAAATAGTTATTATAAGTTTAAATAATAGCTATTATAAGTTATTATATAAGTTATGAAGTTCATAGTTGGTAAATAAGTCGGTACCTGCATTGTAAAAACGTCTAATTTGGTAGATTTGATAAATTAACTTTGTCACTTTTATAAATCAGAAATGTTTCTTATCAGTAAACCATCAGTTAACAAATTTATTAACTAAATATTCATTTTAACTCAAAATTTTAAGTTTTAAAACGAAACAAAAAACCTTCTTTATATATAAATAAGTACAATATAAGAAGAAAGTTTGGTTAAAGCAAATAAAAAGGAAGAGAAATACAAAGTCTATTCTTCAAAGTCAATCAGTCTATTCTTCCTCTAATCTAACATTATATTTTTGTTTTCTATAGACCCGAACAAAGCCTAGACCTTTCAAATAAAAAATTAAAGCAAACATAATAGCTAAAAGAAGGTAAATAAAATAATTCTGGCAATGTAGAAAAAAATTAATTCATTAAAACCACGATGCAAAAAAGAGTTAAAAAAGAAGGAGGAAGTATTTTCTTAATTGGTTTGATTTTTTTAAAGGTATACGATTTCTTTTTTATATGGTTCAAATTTACATTTAAAATTAAATAAATGCAGCCAAATTAAACAGTTATAGAAGCTGACATTATTTTTCATAGAATTCATGAAGAAACAGTGAGTTTATGTTGTTAGATAGATTGTAGGATGATATCATAGACAATTAACTTAATTTCTAATAATTACTTATAATGAAGCGGTAAGCTTTCTATAGAAATAATGAAATTTACGCAAAATGTAAAAGTTTCACAAATACATTATTTTTTTTACCCTTCGAAATTTACAAAAAATAAATAAATAAACGAGTTTTAATAACTGCGCAAAAGTTGCAGGTATATAGAAGCCATATAATAAGATAAAAAACAAAAAACAAATAAAGCAAGAAAATAAATAAAAAAGATAAATCATTTTTCAAAAGAGATGAAGACTATTTTATTAATAAATTTTGCTTTGTCTAGAAGAGTACACTATTAGAAAGCACTCCCATTTACGGATATAATCGTGTAAGCTGACTCAGAGATTGTATCTCATCGTCAGCTAAATTTCTGTGTTATTTTGTTTTCGGACTTTTTAATTTTTTAAAATAATTTTTTTAATTTTGGTAGTTTTTCTTTTTTTCTTTAAAAATATTTTTCTTTTTTGTTTCTTTCTTTGTATTTTTATCTTTTTTTAATATATCTCTTAATTATCCATCAGGAAAAAAATTGGGCCAAATTCAATTTTTAAAAGAGTTGCATTCTATTTCAATTTAAAAATAATGACTCGCAATATTATGAAACATTTTTTAATAAGCTCGAACTTTCTTTCTATTTTTAATTGTAAGGAGAGCTGCTATATAAGAAATTAATGCATTTTGTACAAGATAAAACTCTTAATATTTTTTTTAAAAAAATTGCGAATTGATTTCTGTTGAAATATATAAACTATTAACCCTTTCAATACTAAATTGGAATTTTTAAATCATGTTTCTTGCAGCACATATTAAAATGTCCTAAAATCAACAATCCTTACTGCTTCTATTTTCTTTTTTTAATCTCGAAAAATTTCTAACATCTAGAATGTTATATAAAATGCAAATGAATAATGCAAATATTAAATTATATCCAAAAATAACTGATTTTTGCAATTTATTTTCGTTGAAGAATTTTCAGAATGTAAATATTATTACTTTCAGATATACATGAATTATAAAAAAAAAAGTTGATGTTTCTTACTGAAAATTGCGAAAAACTACTTTAATATCGGTTAGCAAAGGTTACTTATAATGCAGTTGTATTAAGCACTAAATGGAGCATTTTGAGAAATTTTGTGAAATACTTTCTTGTCCTAGTATAAAAACGATAAACGTATTTTTAAAATTTTATTATTTAACAAATACTTATTAAATTTTTAATCCCTTAATGATTATTTACTTTTATTTTCCCATTGTATTTCCGTTTCGTTAAATACTTATTACATTTATTGCCACTATCTAAATAAAGAAAAATATTCATGTAATGTAAAAGTACTAAAATATAGATATAAAATGAATTCCGCCCGTTTCTTCGATTTCTAGAATCAGAATGAATGATTGTAAAGTTTTTAATTAAAATATTTGATTAACTGTTTCATTTCAAATGAACTCTCAAAAATTAAAATAAATTTATTTCGTCATCTGAAATTAAAATTTACGATTTTAAGTCGCAATTCAGACAAAAAGAAGTTCGAAACTGCTGTTATGTTTCAATAATGAAATGGAAAGAAACCTGCTTCACGAAAGAAAACCATTAATTAAAGTCCACTGTGCTGTTATTATTTTAACGGAACTACTCATTTAAGTAAACCTTAGTTGCAACAAATATGGCCAAAAAATGCATTTGGATATAAGCAGAAGAGATGGAATTGAAAATATATTTTTTAATGCAGTTTATTTATATATTTGTATTTATTTATGACGCTATTTATTATTTGGCTTTGGACAGCCTATCCAGTTTTGGGTTTACGTTTACCAAGCTTCTTAGATTTGTAATGTTGAACTCAGCCCAGAAGACATTGGAACTTCAGGATCAAACACTGGGGCTAAATAGCCTACGTGGTTGGACATTTTGATTGAAATAACCCCTTTTGCGTAACATGGAGCAGAAAACCACGAAAATTTCAAATAGTGAGTTCGATGGTAAGTAGATTTCAACCCATGAGTCTACCAAAGATTGTTTTATTTGAGAACTGTGGTCGGTGTGAGTCGGCTGCACAATTTGAAATAACGTAAATGCTTCACGAGAAAGTGGCTTAACAATTATTTTCTTCTTCGCACGACTTCTGATTATATAACGATATTTTATTTCTTTCACGTTATTTTGATGCAATATATATTTTACAATGCAAAAAATACATACATATAAGTAAATCTCAACTTTTTGTTATTTATTTTAATTTCTGGCGACAAAACTAAACCGTTATAAAAGATTAGAACAGAAAAATGTTAAAGGTTTAGGGGCTGGACAATAAATATATTTTAATTGTTCATCTCAGCAAAACAAAGGAACAGCAATTACCTTACTGTAACTGAAAACTCGGTCGGCTGTTCAACGACGGTTATAAAGTTTAGTTTCTCAATCATATATACCTAAAAATTAAAAAAAAAGGCAGGGGTTTGAATACGGAGTGGAAAATATGACGTTTTCAGTTGGCATAAGTACTACGTGAATACTTCTAAACATAAGAATTAGTTCAAACATACATTTTTATGCTAATCCAACTTCTTTCCATGGGGTTCACCTTATAATGTGACCTTTACAAAAACTTTTAACAATTTTGATTCCATTTCCTTCCGTTTGATCCTGGAAGGTTTTGTTTACATAACTTGTTGTGTGTTTACCATTACAAAACTCCAATTCCCTAGTTTATAAGACATGTTAACTCAATTCTATGTTGGGGTACCCTTTTCATAGATGAAGGCTGACATGGTCGATTAATATATCTGCACATAGGAGACCTTCGGATGTGATGTGAACATGCGTGCCTTGTCAGAAACTCCCACTTCGATTTGAAGACGCCTACTTCTATGTATGGTCCACATTGAATAGTTGACTTGCTACTTGTGACTGCGACATTATCAACCTCCTCTCGCTGTTGCTACTCTGTCTCGATCACCCACAGCGTTGGCCTGCATACACTCGACTGCTAATGGCAACACAGGAGTAACCACGACCCTGAACTTAATACAGCTCTCGCGATCAACACACAAAAGTACGGTGATCTCAATGCAGCTCTCCCAGCTTCTCACAAAATAGCAATGAATCAACTAGTGGTATCCGTTCATCGAATTGTATCGCAGCTAAAATTATGGTGGGAGAATACTGTAGTGTGTCTACCACTATACAAAATTAAAATTCCAATTCACTAGCATATAAGACATGTTAACTCGATTCTATGTTGGGGTACCTTTTTATTGATGAAGGTTGAACATGGTAAATAATTATGGCATATTCTCACATAACCCATTTAACACAGTTTCCATGGTTTTGTATTTACCTTTTGGTATTTTACGTAATTTATAATGTTAGGACATTTTTTGCAATATTGTATTTGCGGTTTTGATTGTATGGGGCTTTTTAATGTAATAATGTCATTTTTTCGTTGACATAAAGCTTTACGGATATATAATTTATTTTCAAGAAAAACTATTAGATATAAAAATCTTGTACATTTTAAATTAACAGATTATATTTTAATTGATTCCCAAACTACCTCTATACTTACCAAAAATAATGACTCATATTCACTTAATTTTGAAAACTGTATCTAGACATTGAAAAGATATTGAGATAAACTGAAGTTATTTACTCGCCATAAAGAAATATAAAACGTTTTTATTTTGATTGGATGATTCATTTTCATTTAAGGGCAATTGTATTTAACACGGCGTAAAAGTAAATGAAATGAAATAAATTAAATATGAAAAAAAAACATATATATAAATCAACAGAGAAAGATTAAAAGAACAATAAAAAATTGCTTTTCGATTACGTATCTGAAGCTAGATAAACAATGAAAAAACCCTTAATCTCTCTTCTACCACAAAAAAATATCCAGAATAAAAACAAGAGCAACGAATAAGACGAAATGTGAAAACAAAAAAAAAATCTTAACAAATCGATATGCATGGTTCTGAATGAAAAAAAAATATCGGACGCTAACTCAAATGTCGAATTAGGAAAAAAAAACAAGACTTTGTGGAAACTTTTATAATTTATCTCTTATTTATTGCGTATGTATATAATTAAATTTGATTTAGTGTTTATTTTTATTGAAAAAAAGATACGTTTACGTTTTTCGGAAAACTTTGGAGAATACTGAGCTTTTTAAATATTGTTTTTCTTTCTAAATATCTTTTTCTTTAAGAAGAATTTTCACGCGGCTTTTATACTCATATATGTAGAGAGAAATTTTATGTTTAAAATTATTAAAACAAGTAGGTTTACCTTTGTGCTAATCGTAAATTAAGTGTGAAAAACATCGAAATGAATGAAATTCATGAGACAGGTGACCGTTTCAGTATTATACACAAAAATATTTTCAGTTCCGAGGTAAAATAACCATTTTAGCACTGATGAAAGTGCTTCTGTAATAATGCTTTTTTTTCCTACTGTTCTTTTGTTCTTTTCTGTTTACTTTTACTGATATAAGTTATGAACTATTTAGCAGACGATTATTTCTGTATCATATAGAAGTACCGAAACGATCGTTTGCTTTACGAGTCCATAATTTTGTTTACTATTTATTTATAACATGAGTTATTTATTGATATTAATTGTTCTTTTTTTTACTTTTAATCCTAATATGTAAAGTTATTTTCGGCTCTATCATAAAAAAATTTAAAAAAAAACGCCTTATGCACAGATGAACGATTTAGCAGACGATTGTTTCTGTGTCATATAAAAGTACCGAAATGATCGTTTGCTTCACGAGTCCATTGCTTACTTACTATTTATTTATATTATGAATTATTTACTGATATAAGTTGATGTGTTTTTTTAACTATGAAGATAAATAAGATAAAGATTATCCAAATATGTAAGGTTACCTTTGGCTCTGTCGTAAAAAAACAACAACAAAAACGCATTAAGTGCAGAGGAACGATATAGCAGACGATAGTTTCTGTATCATATAGAAGTTCCGAAACGATCGTTTGCTTTGCGAGTCCATTATTTATTTACTATTTAATTACATTATGAGTCATTTACTGATATAAGTTGTTTGTTTTTTTAGTTTTAAGATAAATAGGATAAAGATTATCCAAATATGCAAGGTTACCTTTCGCTCTGTCGTAAAAAAAAACGCATTAAGCACAGATGAACGATATAGCAGACGATAGTTTCTGCATCATATAGAAGTACCGAAACGATCGTTTGCTTCATGAGTCCATTCACTTCTGTTGATTACTTATTTTTTCTAAGCTAAATGGTTACTTAAATAGGTAAAGTTAACTTTGGTACAATTGAGCAAATGCAGCAGACGTCCGTTTTTGAGTTACGCAGTAGTACCGAAACGATCCCTTGCCTATCTATACATGATGATAAAAAATAAATAAATAAAATAAAAATATTAAGCGAAACAGCAACGTTACCTCTGTGCTAGTCATAAAACATGTAAGAAACAATGAAGTAAACACAGCTGCAGAATGGAGCACACGATCATTTCGGTACTCCAATATATCGGAAACCATTTGATATACTTTCACAACTTAAATATTTTAATAGTTTTTTCCTTTTTGCATGCATTTAAAAAGCTGTTCTCTGTGTAAAAATAAATTACATTTACCCATGTTGGTTCGAGATTTTAATTACACTGAAGAAAAAAACATAATAAATGGAGAAAATACAATTCAAGTTTTCTACTATAAATTTAATTTAAAAATGTGTCAATATATGCAATCTATATTATGAATTCAAAACAACGATTTAAAATTTTAAAGTAATAGTAAGAATTACTTTCTCGCTTTTATATCCAAATACTCTCAGACAAAAATTATTTAAGTTTTTATAGTGAGTAAAAAAAATAACAAAAGATTGCGAATGAGTTTTAACCTTTAAATTATATGACAAATCTAATTGGAATTTAAATTTGTCTGACCAAATCTGGGTGTAAATACAATTAAAAGTTCTGAAATAATTTTCAATTTCTGTGTAACAATCTGTTTAAGGTAATTTAACAAAAATAAATGTGATCCTATCGTTGAGGTTGATAAGCAAAACGGACAGGGTGTGGAGCCTTTAAGTATTTTTTACAACATTTTATTAAACACTTTTTACAAATTAATATTAAGCATAAACATTTTGTAAATGGATTGAAAAAAATTACAGTTGTAAACAGATGGATGAAAAAACTTACAATCTTTATACCTCAAAACTGTTTTAAAAATGCCTTCATTTTTAGCTGTACCTTTAATCTTTAAAAACAGTGATTAATTAGCTGAATTGGCCCAAATGTTATGTTTAGTTTCTAGAATAGGATTTAAGCACTAAACCAATAATAAAAAATTTCCAATTTTTTTTTATAAAAGCTACATAAAAGTTAATTTTTAATGAAATTTAACTGCAACCGTAAAGATTTTTTTTACTTTTTTTATGTATATCCTTTGATCCTGGTTCTCATTATTTATTTATTGATAGCTAACAGAAGTCCATGTAACGTGTTTCGTTATTTATTTATATTTATTTTAAGCTGGAATGTTTCCTATACCAGCGTTATTTAGCTTTCGCTTTGAGCCATTACTGACGAACGCTTTTTTTTAAAGCGTTTTTTCTCCGTTTCTTATTATATGTTAAGTTAATGATTGCATATTTTAAAGGCTCTTTTCTTCCAAAGTGAACACTCTTTCTTTTTATTTGGGAAAAGCAGCTTTTAAAAGCAACCCTGGTTTTACATAGACGTTTTTTATTGCTAAAAGACAAATGTTGAAATTTAGAAGGTAAAAAAAAAGCGAGATTTTTTTTTCGATAAAGAAACTTTAAGACTTTAAAAGAATTCTTGTATTTCCTGGGAAGGTAAAAAAAATATTACTTTTCTCCTTTTTTGGATGGATGTTTTAAACAACAACTTCGGGCTCGCTTTTTTTTCTGTGGATTTATTACTGAAGCGGACTTATGTCTTTCGTTAAAAATGTTGATTTATTTATGTTTTTAAAATAATGTTGTTTGTTGATCTCCGTTGCTTATGAACGCTAAATCAGGTCTACGAAATCTGTCACTCTAATCTGTCTTGTCTGGAAAGCTCCAGACAATATGTGTTCAGGAGTAGCCTGATGGTCATTTTATAACCGTCGTTGAACAGCCGACCCAATTTACTACTACCTATGTTCAATTCCGCAGCCTTTTAATTTTGAACCCAATCCAGAAGACAAGGGAACTCCTTTATCAAATATTAGGATAAATGGTACTAACCAACTTTTGCGTTACATGTAGAGGAAGACCGCGAGAACCTCTCACAGTTAGTCTGGCGGCAAAGTGACTCTAACCATGCTCCGTTTACCACTGAGAATATTCCACGTCAGCACTGCGGTCAGTGCAAGCCGGATGTGGATTCATATCGACCAACCATTTCTGGGATTCGAGCCCGGCTCACCTCATTGGAAGGCGAACGCTCCATCCTATGAGCCATCGCGGCTCTGGCCTGATGGTCAGTACTCTTTACACAGGTTGGGAAAACCTTTTTTTCCATTGGAATAAGACAGAGATCTCAAATGTTCATTGATAAGCCTAATGATGGCCTAAAATAATAAATTACATAATTTTGTCTCATTCAGTGATTGATGAATGACCATTTAATTGATGATAAATAATTAATGGATTATAATTTGAAAAAATATCGTTTCTTATGTTTACTTTTAACGAAAAATATACATTTCAGCTAAAATTATGTCTTGCGTTCGCCTTAGCATTTACTCTTTTAGATTCTTTTTCATACGGAAAAATTTTGTTCCTCTGAGCTATATGTTTTAATAATGTGACCATTAGGACACGTGTTTTATTTAAATAATAAAAATTAATTGGTCGCCATGGCAGCATAATATATTAAACTTTTCAATTATGTTTAAAAACTGCACTAAGTAAGTGATTTGTCACCCTAACAAGCCAATAATGATTGCCCAATAACTTTTAAACTCATGTCCGGATCTTCACATAATAGGACTATCGTAATGGTTCAAAGGGGAGACCTAAATGCAATCAGACACAAAAACGTACTTTCTCAGAATTAACAAACCTTTTTGCTACGGATTTAGATTTCTGATTCACAGAATATTAAGGGCTGCAGCAATCTAGGAAATATAGTCCCAATAGTTTTGTTCGGATAGCGGTCAAAAGTGTGCACCCCTAAATGCTAATTTAACTTTTTATGTATACCGCCATACCTCGAGAATTGAAGCGAATCAAAAAATGTTTGCACACAATTATTCAATTTGTTTACCCGAAGATAATTCAATGCAAAAATAATTTTTAATGATTATTTCTTTGTTTAATAATTATTCATTTTTCTATTACTTTCTTTGACAGAAGAAAATTTTTGAATAGTGAGAAATACAAATTTTATACCACTTTAAAGAATGTAATTTTATTTGGCAAAATGCAAAATTAGAGCAAAATCTATCAAATTGTTTCTGAAGAAAATATCCAACATTTTAACTCTGTATTTTCGATAGCATGTACCACGGACCAATCAAATATTAGCTCACGCAGTGGAGGAATGTTACATTCAGTACACGTAATTGATACTTTAAATCAGATCGATCTAAACTGGGGTCGCGGGATCTGTAGCAGTGGTTGCCAAAATTTTAAGCAATTTTGATATTTCTTTAACTTTTAATATGATAATTTTAAAATTACCAAATCCTTTTACACAACTTATAAGAAAATAGATAAAGATAATGCAACCAATGAAAGGACGAAAATGTTTACTTCTTCAACTACCATAAAATCAAACAGTCGGAGATATTTAAAGATTATTTAAGAAGTGCTTTGTCCTACGGTGTCGACTACATATTTATTTTATTATATTATATTTTTGATTACATAATTAAGAGACAACCTTCCCATACTATCTGCGTATTGATATTATATGCGTATTGATACTATATGCGTACTATAAGTAGGTTTTCGCTGTAGTGATTTTCCAAACTGTAACTAATGTTTGAATTTACCCAGGTAATTCCATTATATTTCTAAATGTTGTCGTAGGCCATTAAGGCAGTGGGGGTGCGACTGTTCTTGCTTTCTAGTGGCGCCATCTGTGGCCAAGAATTTCACTTCTGTCACACCCATACGTCACGCACCCGTTTATAGGGTGGACCCGTTCATACATCCATTCTTTCATCCACGGAATCGTTAATTTGACTTGAACCAGAGAACTATCAATCTCCGAAACAGCACTCCCAGAGCTATAATTTGTTATGGGGACTTGGAGAACTTTGTGACCCGACAAATTTAACGAGCACCAGTCATCATTTACTACACGGGGAGTCTTAGGCCGGCTGGATTCCCGTCCTCACGATTGTGAGTCCAGCGCCCTGCCAATCAGACTATCTCGGGCATCATACTTCTAAATTTGTTACTTATTTGAAATTTGTTCATAGCTCATAAAATTAAAGTCAATGATCTAAAACTGCAATGGTATATTACAGTACAAGAGAAAAAACCGACAGTTCCACTCGAGCGTGTATCGAATTTGTGGAATGCTTTCGTGGACCCACAATTTTTTTAAAAATATTATGGGGTCCTCACAATAAAATTTTTAAGAAATCCTGCCATAAATGAATAATTTCAAGAAACAAAAACTGGAAAATAAACTTGATTAGAAAAAAAACCACTTTTACTTCAAAATTTATTAAATTTCATTTTGATATCCTAATTTTTTTGGCAAGAAAGTATCGTTTTGTTTCTGTAATTATAAATTATGGAAAAAATCGCACATATTTCCAGTACTCAAAAAACAAAAAAACGCCCATTTTCAAGACTCGCCAAACGTGAATGAGGAAATGAAACATATTTGAAGCAATTTGATTTGTATTTCTCTATATAATTCTATTTTAAACAGCTTTTAAACCAACTCCATTTTGCAATCGCTGCATCAAAATAGAAACAACCCGTGTATGAGTCATTTTTTTAGAAAGACCAAATCTTCAAGAAAAAAATGCGATAATAGGTGTTTCTAGTAAATATTTTGGCGTTGTTTTTGCCCCAGTGGTGATGTGGTGGCGGAGATTTGCGCCATTGAATACATCTTTTAAAAAATAATCCATGCGTTTGTTTTTAGATTTTTAATCCCATCCGTTACCAGATATTTCACCGTTTCAAAAGCATTTTGTATGCCTCAAATATTAATCTATTTAAGATAGACATTTTTCTATTAAAATATTTCTAAAAGCAATATTTGAAGGTTTTGAAAAAAAATCTCGAAAATTCTAAGGTGTATATAATCGCCAAGATTTGGGATCTACTTACAACCAGCAAAGAAGAAAACAGGTCGAATGATGCGTGTCATTCGCAGCCCTAAAAGCGACTTTGGCACAAAACATGACTAGACATAAGAAGGTATAAAAAGTGAGAACTATAAGTGTATCTCTATACATCGAACAAAACAAAAAAATCGTAAAATTCTACTTCCGCATTATATAGTAAAATAAGAAGTTACAAGAGGTTGGAAAAGAATTGTAACAAAACTTAAGCCTAAACCCTGATGCGAAAAATGCTTTAAATCCTCTTCTGGGATATTTCTATGCTATGTCCGAGAGTAGAGAAAAAGAATAAAATGTCCATCTATCTGAAAGGGGGGTTGGCAGAATTTTGGATAAGTACGGGGGTAAGGGAAGTGCGATTCGAGAAAGAAGGTGAGAATTCAGACTGAATAGAATTGCTATACATCAGAAACGTCGATATGGACAATAGGAAACGGAAAAAAAGAAGAATTCCAAAAAAGCATTTCGCACGAAAAGCATTCTGATTCGAACAAAAAAAAAATATATTCTAGGTTTCGAACAGTTATGCTACCTCTAGTTGTCCTCAGATGCACCAAGAGAAAAGAGTTATTTTTTGCCCTGGAGTTTCTTTGGAATGGAATCGGAGGTTACCATGCAATGCCCATAGAATCTTTCTCTTCGTGAAGCCTGATTCCACCCCATAATTGAATTCAAACTCTTTTTTTTTATCTTCGGGAATCTGATTGGTCTCTTTGGATTAACTCCTCAGCCAATCTCTTTTCCTTAGAAGCTGAGAGAATTTCGTTTCGATTTCATGACCTTTTCCGGTAAATGCGATCGAATCGTAACAAACAATTTTCCATCTGATGGAATTAAAAATAAAGACGATAGGAGTATAACCCGATCATAGCTTGAACAATATAGTGTCTATCTATTTCTAGCTGACTATTATTTCCGTAGGAAAATTGTGTGAAGTTCTTAAAGCTCGTGCTCAAAAATCGTAAAATTCGTAACGTAATATGAAAAGTGTTCCTTAACATTGCAAAAGAATTTGTCCATTAAACATTGAGCAGAAGTAGATAATAAACTAATTTGCTGAATTCCTAAGAAATCGCTCAATGAAATCGGTCAATGAAAACCGGTTCAAAAAAAATCGGTCAATGAAAAAGTCATTTTTTTACTACAAGTTGTTCAGCAGACATTGCAAATAACTGAAATGTACGAGAAAAAAAATCCTCCATATTTCCCTGTTCTGATTTCCAGTTATTTTGTTAAAGAGAAAAGTATTAGTTCAAAAGCAACCCGGTGAGTTATTACTCACTTTTTGTTCAAAGCGATACTTTCTTTCTAATTCTTTGGTAAAAAAGTTCAGTACTAGTCGGTTTTATCGTCCAATCTGTTTGAGTCTTTTTATTTTGTAGCAAACCCAACTAACTCACAAAGATGGTTCATCTTAAAAAGTCAACGAAGTTTCGATTGGCGATAAATTGCTGTTACATTTTACTTGCACAATTTACTTTATTTACGTCGCACTAAAGCTGCGCAATGGGATACTTAATAACCGTCGTTGAACAGCCGACCCAATTTTTAGGTTTAATTCCACTAGTGTTCAGGTTCAGAGCCTTGTACTTTTAAACCGAATCCAGAAGACTAGGGAACTCCTGGATCAAGTATTGGGGAGAAATTTGCCCTCGTGGAAGACTTTTTGATGGAACTGACCCGCATTTGCATTACATGGATAGGAAAAATACGAAAATCTCCCACGGTTAGCCTGAGGATGTTTTACGTCAGCACTGTGGTCAGTGCTAGCCGGATGCGGAATTCATATCGCCCAGAGCCACCGCTGGGATTCGAACCCTGTTGACCTCTTTGGAAAGCGAACGCCACCACTACCCGCTATGGGCTATTGGTGACAGTCTGGGTAACATTCCTGAGGATAATCCGAAGACATGCCATCACAATTTGGATTCTCGGCAGAGAGGATGGCTCCTCCTCTTTGGTAGCCCGATGACCTGCACGCAAAGTCGAGCACTTTACTGTAGAACAGTTTGATGAGGACCGATACCGCGCTCTTGCACAATTTACGAAAGAACTGTAGCTTGTGTAGGCATCCGGTACAGAACTCCCGTTAAAATTAGGGTAAGTTGGAAACATAGACCAATAATATAAGTTGACTGCTCACGCAACGGTAAAATCGCACTCACTTTGAAACCAACACCTGCCTGAAGATTTCCTTCCACGCGTGACAGAGAATGGTAAGCAGGTACCAGTGATTTCATATTTTTCCTATGAACAAAGCATTAAGCGGCGAAACTAAAGACAAACGTAATTGACTTTCGAAACGTTACTGTTTTCAACATAGTTTTTTCAGCTTTCATTTGTATTTTTTACTATACGTTGTTCTAGATCCGCGATGGCTCAGGGGATAGAGCGTTCGCCTTCCAATGCGGCGAACCGGGTTCGAATCCCAGTCGATACGAATTCAGCATCCGGCTTGCACCAACCGCAGTGCTGACGTGAAATATCCTCAGTGATTTACGGATCATGGGTTAGAGTCCCCTTGCCGTCAGGCTAATCGTGGTAGGTTCTCGTCTTTTGCCTCTCCATGTAATGCAAATGCGGGTTAGCTCCATCAAAAAATCCTCCACAAAGGCAAATTTCTCCCAATACTCAATCCAGGAGTTTCCCTGTCTTCTGGATTGGGTTTAAAATTACAAGGCTACGGAGTTGAACATTATTAGTCGTAAATCCATAATATTGGGTCAGCTGTTCAACGACTGTTATAAAATATAAAATTAAAATAAAATATCCATTGTTCTATATTATTAGTCTATGGTTCGAAAGGGTTTGAAATCTCAGTTTGAAATGAATTAAATTTGGCGATAAAATGGCGATATCAATTCTACTTGTTGGAGTGAGAAAAAGATTAAAACCTTTATTGACATCCAACACCAGTCAGTTTCCAACCCATCCGAGTCGGAAAATGATCGGGTCTCTGAATTACTATAAATTTTCTACAGCAGTTTGGCAATGGATTCCATTCATAGCAGTTATGAAAAGAATTTAAATTTGTATTGTCAACATGTAAAGAGCTCCAGTTGAAATTTAAGCTCCTTAAATTGCCTGAAATGGGCTAAATAAAATATTTCATACTCACAGATAAGTAAGCGAGTTAATAAAGACGATAGCAAAAACCAATCTACAGTAAAAATTGAAGAATTTAGAGATCGTAGTAATATATATTTCCAGTAATTTACATAATTTATTTTACTATACTCTGTTGTAAGTAAAATCAATATCTCCATGGAAAGAGCTTATTTGCATATAAGCTCACACCAAATGGATGCCAAGCTCCCAGAGCGAACGTTTATCGCCAATTTTTGAAACTACGTTGCACAGCCTCCTTTTAGCTTTTTTTCTTGCTAATAATATCAGTTATTAACAACATTAATCAATTAACTAGTGATAAGAATTAATAAAAATGGTAAAAATCATAAATCTAAAAATCGTAACATATATACGTTTTTCTGTTCACATTTGAAGAAACTGATGAAAGAATAATAAAAATCGTTCTTTGCAGACGACTTTCTTCTACAATTCAAAGATTTTGTGTCTAAATTAATGAATTTTTCACTAGTGATTCCAACACTGCATTATCTGGGATCATAATTTTCAAAAATTGAGAATTATTAATTGATTTTAAGAAATTTTTATCTTGGCAATTTTCAAAGAGGTTTAATAAACTCGTAAGTATTTCAGCAATCTATACTTTCTAAAGCCCTGATAATTTTTAATTGCAAGATAGTATACATAGTTTAAAATTATGCGGTTTAAGGCATTTAAAATGAGACTCTTTTTTTTTAAACCTTTTCTTTGGCTTCTAAAATAAACCTTAAAACCTCTTTCCCGCCAGTGATTGTTACAACAAACCTTTCTTAGATTACAATATAATGAGAATACCTTTGCCTCCGATGTGAGAACTCTCATTTTACATACAATTTCTGGTATAGAACTAAATCTCATCCCCGCCAATGGAATGTGTTTGAGAATAATACTACCAACAAAAAAAAACAGCAGTTTGAAGGGGAAGGTTTGCAGTAATAACGTTGGCAAAGAGCATTGGAAAAATTAGAATAATTTAGCGTTTAAGTATGCTAATATCGCATGGTAATATTCCCTTGATGCGGTATTAAAGCAATTTTAAAACCAAATCGAATTTACTTTTTTGCCCTTAAAACATCTTTTTTACCTACTTATCAAATGTTTCTTCCTTCGTGTTAAGAGTTGGAGTTTAATTAAAGGTACTGAGAAGATATTTTCGCTATTAAAAAGCCTGAAATACATTAAAAAGTTTCTTCATCTTAACGTGTTCAATGAAAGAAAATTTTCAATATTTCAGCAATTTTTATTCTTAATGAAAAATAATGAATTGCTCTATATTTTTTTCAATTTTAACTTTAACGCAATGCGGGAGTAGCACAGAGCCAATGATGGAATATTTATATTTTTGAAACTATTACACATATATGATAATAAATTAAAGAGTTTGTCTATGCGTGTGTGCGAGTCTTGAAATTTAAATTGACGTTTTTTATTATTCAATGGGAAACCTGCCAGTGACGTATTGTGTGTATCTCGATCCTGATTCATTGTTGAATCGTGGTATTTGTTTACGTTAGCAACTGTTCTTCCCATTCTATTTCGAGTAAGCCAAGCCCGTCAAGTAACAATTCCCTTAAGTGACACTTTATAAATTTAGAGATGCCAACTGCTCCGGACACGCAAAATAATTATAAAAAAAAAACGGTACATAATCACAAAGTAAATTTTGCGAATATTTGATTATTTTTGTTTGCTTCTTAAAAGGTACAGCATGACAAAAGTACTATAACGTGGTTAATTATATAAGCCTACGAATTATTTCGAAATAGTGGTGTATAAAAACCTACTCAATTGAATTTAATAAACCAAGAATTACAATTGATAAACTACCACTTTAAAGTATATACAGGGTGATTCTAAAAAGATAGGCAAAATTTTAGGAAGTGATAGTACACACCCAAGCAAACAATTTTTATCAAAGAATGCATGGTCGAATACAAAACGCAAAGGTGCTGTGAAAAGTTGTTTGATGCAAACGTCTTATGTATGAGACTCCCATTGAATCTACAGAAGAACTAGTCGCCAAGCTTTCGGCTGTAGCAGGGAAAGTTCGTGATATGCCAGGTGTGTTTCAAAGTGTTCGCCTATCTTTTTTTTCGCCGTTGTACTGCGTGCATATCCGCCACCAGCCACTGTTTTGAACACTTATTGTAATCACATGCCATTAAATTTGATTTTATAATTTAACTTCATCGTGCTTTGTGTGTTTTTGCCTCATATAAGAACATAAACTTTGACGCCCTCTAGCGGTTTTGCGTTTTGTTTTCGACTATGCATTCTTTGATGAAAATTGTTTGCTTGGGTGTGTACTATCACATCTTAAAATTTTGTCCATCTTTTTAGAATCACCCTGGATTTGCTGTCCGGAGAAAGTTGGCTGTAAATTCCTTCTCATTGATTTCAATTCTTTCACTACATATTTACACAGCACTTAACAAAAAGACAGGCACGAAGCTATGTAGAACATACACAAACTAATTATGCTTCGAAGTTGCCAGGTACACAAAACTGAAATATATCGCGATTACAATAAAATACATAAACAAATAATAATTCTAAGTTAAATAAAAGAAGCAGACGAGAAAGAATTATATTTCAACAAATTCGATCTGTTATTTTATTACCTTCAAGTTAATTAACATTCAAAGCTAAGTAGAGAAACTTAAGCTCAACTTTAATACGCCATTTTGCTGATAAAGATCTGTTGGCGCTGACGTCATAGATCACGTGGATGCGCATCGGTAGTCTTCTTCTTTGAGTGCAAGTACCTAATTATATTTAATTCGTTATTACAGGCATGATCAGGGATCAACGTGGTTGGCAAAACAAGAATCATTACGTGATCGAATTATTTGATCACCTTACTATCTGATACCCATACCTTTTAAGATTTCATAACGTAATTTCAGACATTTCTCTGATGGAAATTTCACCTTGGGTCAACAATTATCTTTTCAAATGAGAGTTTCTAGTATTTTTGATGATTGGTAGCTTTTAGTCTGCCAGGGGAAGAAGCTGCTTAAAGTTTACCAGCCTAGCCGAAGAATTCAGAATTTATGATAGGCCTCCTAATTTCATTTTATAATCGTCGTTGAACAGCCGACCCAATTTCGAGTTTGCAATTACCAATGTTCAACGCCGTAGACTTGTAATTTTGAACCCAATTCAGAAGACAGGGGAAATCTAGAATCAAGTAATTGATAGAACTAACTCATACACAAATGCATACCATGGTTAGTCTGGCAGCAAGGGAATCGTGATCCTCTACCACTGAGAATATTTTATGTCAGCACTGTTGTCGGTGTAAGCTGAGGGCTGAATTCGTGCCAACCAGCTATCACAAGGACTCGAACCCATGTTCACCTCATTAAAAGGCGAATACTCTATTCTGTGAGCCACCACGGCTCAAGCCACCACATTGGAGAAGATTTCTTCTTCTTTTTCATCTACTGCTTCATTTTATTTATCGTAAAATTAATTAATAGTCCTTGTTGAAAGACATCCACAAGCAAAGGTGAGTAAAAAAATAATTTGAACGACTCAAGCAATTCTGTATGCTGTTCAGTTCCAGTTGCAAAATCTCTACAGCTAGAGTTTATAGATAGTACGTTTACGTTACATATCATGAAATGACCTGTCTTTTTTTCTGATCTCAATAAAACGAATGGGGTATCCTTTAGCCCTGATGAATTTGTCAAAGGCAGGCAGTTTCAATCTGTGGCAGAGAGCAGCGATGGCTCAGGGGATAGAGCGTTCGTCTTCCAATGCTCGAACCGAGTTCGAATCCCAGTCGATACGAATTCCGCATCCGGCTTGCACCTACCACAGTGCTGACGTGAAATAACCTCAGTGGTAGATGAATCATGGGATACAGTCCTCTTGCCGTCAGGCTAACCGTGGGAGGTTCTCATGGACTTCCTCTCCATGTAACGCAAATGTGGGTTAGATCAAAGTCCTCCATGAAGGCAAATTTCTCCCATTACTCGATCCAGAAGTTCCCTTGCCTTCTGGATTGGGTTCAAAATTACTAGGAGTTGAATATTAGTAATCGTAAACCCATAAAATTGGGTCGGCTGTTCAACGACGATTATAAAATTTTTAAGAAAGTCTGTTGCGGAACTGGTGGCTGTCATCATTGAAACCTGAGAAAATATTAACGCTACTACCTTCCTGGAATTAATAAATAGTATGCAACATCATATATTTAAGGTCACATATAAATATAACGATTATATAGGCTATGAACAAAAGTGTCTTTATCTCAGTGTCTTTTTTCCCCTCTTCGTTTAAAACAAACAAACTTAAAAAATAATAATAATTTTTGCAAAAGCGATTTGTTTTTATGTTATTGTTAACTCATACAGCAAGGGTAAATTTTTTTTAAGTATGTCAGGTAAGAAAGATTCGAACGATTTCACAAAAGTATTGGTCGCTGGAATCGACAAGCATTTAAGAAACCGCATTCTTAGTGGCGTTAACTTATATTGTGGTGGGTCGATATTGAAAAAAGATTCTATCAATAGCTATGACCGCTCCCCTAACGACCCAAAAGAAGAGCTCCATAAAAACTGATCGCAACCCTCACTCCCACCCCCGCAGATTCATTAGTCGCATGGAATTCGACGCTCACCAAATGGACACTCGAAGGGGCTTTTAGAGCGCAAGCGCGGAGCACCATTAGCGATATAATATAAAGTGATCTCTTCCTTAAATTGAATTTTGAGAATAATAATAAAAAAAAGGAGAAAAAGGATAATCAATTTATAGCCGAACAGAAAGAATAAACTTGCATTGACTCTAATGCTGCCCTTCTACCCCGGCATCCCAATTTTCTTCCTTCCTGTCACGTGATATGGTAATAAGAAAATATTTTTATATATAACAAGCCCGGAAGGCGAGGAAATGTGCAGACCCCATTATATCCTATCAGAAGAAAATAAAATTTTATGACGATATTTGCGGAAACATTTTCGGGTGCATCAAAAGAATTAATACGGTTAAGACTTTTTTTCGTTACACTCGTTACAAAATAACGTTTTAAACATCGCCAGTAAACGGTCTTGCATGAACAATAAACCTATTAAACTTCTTTACCTCATTTTTGGTTTTGTTTAAATGCAGAAATAGAAATACATTTTGTCCTTACACTTATTCTAACAAAAGCAGCAGAATATGTGGTAAAATTTATCTTCTTACATAGTTTAACTCCAATGCGTATAGAATTTAAAAACTGCTGAAATTTCTTTTTTGCTTTGGTAACAAACGGTTGAAAACTGAAGTATATATCAAGTGAGTGAACAGTCATAACTGTAAGAAAAACAACATCTAATACAAAAAAGCATAGACTAAATAACATTTACTAAAGAAAACAGTGCCACCATCTAATTTAAGCGTTAATTTTTTCACCTTTAAAAAGCATTTTCAATTACCATAAAAGAAGCTTTAATTCACGTCTTTTTACTTTATTTTATTTTATTACCAACACTGAATAGCCGACCCAAATTTTAAGCTTACGGCTATCAGTGTTCAACTCAGTAGAATTGTAATTTTGAATAAAACCTAGAAGACAAGGGACTCCTGGATCAAACTAGTCTTCGTGAAAAACTTTTGCTGTAACCAACTTTCATTTGCGTTGCATGGAGTGGAAAATCACGAAAAACCCCCGCTGCTAGCTAGAGGGGAAGGGAATTCTAACTCATGGTCTGTCTACCACTGAGAATATTTTACGTTTCCCAGACCGTAGCCAATAGCCCATTGTGCAGCTCTAGTGCGACTTAAATGAACTGCAACATTTAATGAAAACTACTTTTTTTTGTTTACCTCAGATATACTACCTTCATTTTTACTTCCTTTGTTACAATGTTTTTTTTTTAAATTTTTTAACCTTTTTCTTCGGCTTTAAATTATATATATATAAGTTTCAATAATTCTATATTTTTTTACAATAATTCTATAAATTATTCTATAATTTTTTTTTCTCCTATTAGCGATAAAAGGTTTTTCTTAATGTAAAACAATATTTTACGTGGTAAAAAAAAAGAATTATACCTCATAACTAAATTGTTCAATCTATGAAATGCACTATTTAGAGCCGCGATGGCTCAGGGGATAGAGGAAGGCTCCTATGAGGTGAACCGGGGTTCGATCCCGGCGATGGCTGGTCAATAAGAATTCCGCATCCGGTTTGCACCGACCATAGTGCTGACGTGAAGTATTCTCAGTGGTAGACGGATCATGGATTAGTTTTGAATCCTCTTTTTCCGAGAGGTCATGTACGCGCACTTAGAGTCTACAGTATTCTCCGAATGCCCCCTGATGGGGGCGGGACGGGGTTAAGCTTTGATATTTGATTGATAGTCGTAAACCCAAAAATTCGGTCGACTGTTCGACGACGGTTATAAAATATGAAATGAACTATAAAAAATGTATTTGATTTTTGGCACTTTAATCAAACTGTGTGGTTTATTCTTAGGTTAGTCGAGCACAAGCAAAAAGTTGTTAAAACTGCAGAACTCCAACTTTTTCTTAAATGCATAAGAAATTAAATTAAATTTAAAAATAAATAAATAAATGAAACAAAAATATTACAAAAATTAGTTGAATTTACTTCCGTCCGGATAACCAAAAGTACCCTGTGCTGTTAGTCACTATTTTTGTCGGACTTAAGAGATGCGCTGTCCATCTACTCTATAAATAACACAGAAAATAAGTAGATTTATAAAACCTTTTTCCTCTAGTTATTAGCGATACAAATACCTCTTACAGGGTGCGTAGCGTTTGTAAAAAGCACTTAAAGGTGCTTTTTGGGAGATTTTGTTTTTAAAAGCTTTTAAAGGTGCTTTTTTCATCTGGCGTTTTTAAAAAGTGCTTTTTTTTCACGAATAAATTTTTTTTCCTTCTGTGATATCTGGCGGATCACCTGCATTTCACGAAAAATGGGGTGTTTGCTACGTAATCATTAACACGGACTTCATGTTGTATCCACGTTATGACTTGCGCATGCGCGCACACTTGAAATTGAAACCCGAGTGCTCCAATTCGGATAGAGTCAGATTCTTATTAAATGTTTTTCTTTTTTATTTATAATTTTATTCTTTTTTATTTTATTTTACTTCTTACACTTTTTTGATGTAGGGGGTAAGGGTACTTTTGTTCAGAGTCAAGTTGAATTCACTCGGTGATGTGGGAAAATACTGATTGTTTCGATTTACGCCCGTTTCTTTTTGAGTTTTTTTTTAATGCTAAAACTGTTCATAAAAAGTTTAAAGTGCTTGAAAAGTTTTTAAAAAGTGCTTATTTTTGACTCAAAGATTTGGCTACGCACCCTGTTTTACCTCAAATAAAAGTTGACTATCTGTACCAACTTTATAAAGATCAGATGTTATAGAGAAAGAATAAATAAATAAATAAATAACTTTATAAATCCTAAGACAAAAAAGTATGAAATAAAATAATTTAAAAGAAAGAAAAAACTGTTCAATATTACTGCAATAAAAAGAATAAAATGAAATAGTTGGTGTGGCTCATAAGAATCAACTTGATATAGTTTTAGTTAATTTTCAAGATATTGTATTTGTTTTCTATGTATTTTATCTTAAACTGTGTTGCAAGAATTTCTTGTAATATTTTTAAAGAAAGCAGATGAAAAGTCGTTGGTTTTTGAATAACAATTAACATCAATTAAACCTCCATATTTTCATGTGTTTTCTTAAAAATATTGTAAGAAATTCTTGTAACAAATTTTAAGATAAATTTTATGGAACATAAATATCTAGAAAATTAACTGAGACTATATCAACTTGATTCTTTTAAGTTACACCCAATGCTTTATGGGGTTTTATAGAAAAGTTGTTTTGTTTTTTTTTAAATATTTTAAAGTTATTTTATTCCCTATACCATTATTAATATTGTTTTAATTATTCAGATTATCTTTAAATTTTCAGTAATGATATATCAGGTGATCAGAAATAAAATTTTGTACACAAGCCCACTTTAATTATAAATGATGATAAATTATTATAATTAATTAATAATTATAATTCTTAATAATTATTGTTATTACTAATTATTATATTGTATAATTATTTATAATTATTAAAATATATAATTATTAATAATTATAATAGTTAGTAATTATTATAATATATAATTATTTATAATTATTAAGATATATAATTATTAATAATTATAATAGTTAGTAGTTATTGATAAATTATTAATTGTAAATTATTAATCATTATTAATTGTAAATTATTTATAAATAATGAAATTGATCTCATTTTATAATTTTGACAACAATGCATAGAAATGTAGAGATAATTACCTTCATAAGAAGTGATCAAGTTCAAAGTCTATGCAACAATTTACATGATAGGGGTAGAAAAAAATGTCGAGTTTTAATTACCAACAATAAAATTTTTTTTAAAAAAAATAAAAATTATAGTTATAAAATTATATTTTGGGTGTCAATAGCAGACGATTTTCTCGAACAAAGAATGAGGGACCCAAGAAAAATGTCCCGTTTGCTTAAACCTTACAACCGCACTAAAATTTAAATAATTACAAGGTGATCCAAAACCCCATGGAGAATTTAAAATCTTCTATTCCATAACTTCCTAGCCAGCCTCCCGATATTGTCTCTCATGACAGGCTTATTTTATAACAACGTATTATTTATCCAAATACTTGATCCAGGAGTTCCCTTGTCTTCTGGTTTAGGTTCAAAATTACGAGGCTACGGAGTTGAACATTAGTAATCGTAAACCCAAAATGGGGTCGGCTGTTCAACGACGAATATAAAATCACAATAAAATCCATTGCCATTGAATAGTACATTCAACCAACTAACCGGATGATCCAAAGATTCCTAAAGACACCATGAGCATAATTCATAAACTTGAGTGCTGCAAAGGAAAAAAGAATTTTAAAAAAATGATTTATAATGGAATTCAATGAATAAAAACAGCCCCAAAACACTCGTGATAAATATCACATGCAACGCCCAACAGCGACGATTGGGCTTAAAGCAAGGTAGAAATCGTCAGTTCAAATCTGTGTGCGCCAAGTTTACTCTGACTGCACGATAAAAATGACAAATATCTTCCCCTTGTTTAAATCTCGAAATGTAAAAACAATCCAAATGGCACAACTCCAAATGTAATCCTTTTTTTCCACATTCTCAATCACGAATGTTCTATTATTGCTAGAACTCCAAGCGATTTCTTATCTCCAGTGAAGATGCTACAGTTCCACTTGCAGACGACTTTTATCAGAATTTCGTTGATGGCCGCCATTAGGCCTTCACGCGCCTGTCTCTACCCTTTCTTTTTTTCCTTTTTATTTCACTCTTCCTTTCCTTCATCTTTATCCGAGCCGATTTTTTTCCCTTCTGTTCTGTTTGGACGAAAGATTTTCTCGACATCGTTCCTTCTTCTTCTTTTTTTTTTTCGTTCCTTCCTTACCTATCGTATCTTATCTGTCCGAAGCGAGTAGTTTGGGTTTTTTGATAAGATTTCTTCCGCATCTTCCCTCCTCGGGGCTGGCCTCAACATTTGCGAACGCGAAAGTAAGAATAATAAACGAGAAAAATAAAAAAAAGTAGACCCTAGGAAGTTTATTTTCATTTTTTTCCTCTTCCATAAGTGAGCTTATCATCGTTTAGTTGGTTGTCATCTTTTGCAATTTTTTTTAAAGTGATTTATTTATGCGTGATTAAAATGTCGGGGAAAACAATTTTCTAAAATCATTGCTGAATATTGTTCAATTTTGCAGTTCTCAGTATTAACTTCATTGTTAACAGAGCTAATGTGGCTCTTAATTGTATTGCTAGTTGTTTTTTATTGTTAACAGACGCAATGAGTTTATTTTTGGAGTTCTTGGTAACAATTAAAAAGATTTTATAAAGCATATAGTTATAGCTTTATTGTCATAAAGCAAGTTGACCTTAAGCCTAATTACAATTTAAAACCTTTGTTTTTTGCTTGTACTTTGAAGTAAAAAACAAATTCAAATTTTTCCAGTGGTTCGAATTCCATTCTATTACAAAATTCTTTTTAATTTAGATCTTAAACTTTTAAAATTAGGACTCTTTTTTTTTATGCGAGAGCAAGGCTAATGTGAGTAATAAATTACTATGTAACTTAATTTTTTTATTTAAACCATGACGAGTTCTTACATAACTTGGAAGCGAAAAATAAATTCAAATTTATTTTTATGTTCGAATTCTATCAATATAAAAATTATGATTAATCTAAGTAACGGTACTAAAACTTTTACAATATAACTTTTTTACAATTGAGATAAAAATTTTGAGCCACATCTAGAATCTAGATGAAAGATAGAAATTTCGCAATGAAAATGGATCTTATTAAATGTGAGAAAATTTCCCTTTTCGTAATATTTTGGTCGTATATTTTTTTTATCCTACTCTTTAATTTGTCATTAATTCAAAAAGCACATGGTCTTTCAATTTATAGACTTTTAAAACGCAATACTTTCTGCAATATATTTGTTAAAGAATATTGAGAAGTTTAAACATTGAGAAAACATGGAAAATAATAAAGATTAAAGAAAAAGAGAAGAAAAATTATTAAAATAAAACTATTAAAAAAAATTATGTATCTTAAAGGTAAAAAATTATTAAAAATCCGGAAAACAAAATAAAGAAAAAAAGTTATAACNGAAAAACAATAAGTTTCATTTATTGCGCTTAAGCTGCAAGTAAACAGAACTCATTAGATAAGTTCAAAATGTAGAATAAAACAAAGAAAAATTATAGACATATGAAAAAAAAGGGGGGGATAATAAGTAAAAAAATAACAAACAGTTTAAAAAAAAAAGGATTATTTAAAAAACCAGGAAAAAAATATATAATCTTTTCATCAGCCCACACGATTATATCCGCAAAACAGAGTGCTTTCTGATATTTATGTATATGTAAAAGGATTACGATGGAATATACGATTTATCATTCAATAATTATTTCGAGAATTATTAACTACTTAATTTGTAGAAAAAAATATATCAAATGGATCAGTTTACAAACCACAGAAATTAGGCATGCTTTTTTATGATTTTAACTTAATTTTTTTCTTTAAATTCTAATTTTTTTGAAAGTTATTGCAGTTTTAAGTGGGTTTTTTTACGCCCAATTCTTTCTCACTTTTTTTTTTGTTTTAGATAATATTTTATTTTGCCACACAAAACCGAAGACTTGCAAATTTGAAACTACGAAATTGTGTTGAAAATGTAGAAGGAGTTTGAATGAAAAAAGAAATTTTACGATTCAGTTATTAGTTCGTGAAATATTAACTGTTAAGCTTGTATTAAAAAAAAAAACATTTTGGCTAATATACTTCCGGTTGAAATAGAACTAGAGTTTAAATTTGATGTGCTGATTGGTCCATTCTGAGTTATTCCTTTTACGAGAGTATTTATTCATAATTCCAATTTGTTTGACAAGAAACTGTTCAAAATAATGAAAGGGTAATCAATCTACAAAATAAATAATAGGTAATAAAATTGAATAAATTATTTAAAATCAATATTACTACAAAAGTTACATTTTGAAATTGTTTCAAAATTATTCAGAAAAATCTGTTACAAAATAACAACACAACTATGCAATTTAATCTGTTCCTATTTCTGTTTTATGTCAGTATACAACATTATTATTTTCATACCATGTTCCTCTAAAGAGAAGAGAAACTAAAAAAAAAGGAATTTTTTTTTTAATTTAAAATATTTCCCATGTGTTTACTGTTGAAATTACAGTTTCTTGAGCATTGTTAAATATTTTTCTAAGTTATCAAAACAAACAGCTTTCGACGAGATTACTTATTTTACAAATCAAAATATTTAAAAAGTTGAAGAAAAATAAAAAAAGGCTTACTTCTTTTAAAGAGTCATTCTTTCTTTGCAATTATTAAGTGCAAACAACGAATTTAATTTGGAAATGTTAATGATAGCCTGCTATTTGTCAGGCCTCAAAAGCGACAGACGATAATTATTTCGTCGAATTTGAACAACGCGAATCGGGAGATAACGAATACCCACCCCTTGAAAACTTTCCTTAACAAAAGCAAGTAGATTGTAGGAGAAAGAATGAACTAAAAAAATACTTAAAAAGATATTAGCATCATAAAATGACAAAATTCTCGAAACGAGGGAATGACGAAAAAAGTAAAAAAAGATAAAAGTATATCGTCTGTGGATCCACTTAATTGTGTTCTGAAGTGTTCTTTTCCGCTTCGATTAATCTTCGCATTATGATGATCATTCGCCTCGCATTCAGTAAAGATATTTCCAGTTTAGATCTTTGTTATTTATATTTGAAAATATTTATTCAGATTCAAATTAATTTTACTCTATAGGCGATAATACTTTGATATTCCTACACGCACTTTATATATATTAAAGAAATGAGACACCTATTACAATTTGTTTAAAAATAAAAGTTTTTTTTTTTAAATAAAAATTATTCTTCCTCAATGTAAGTTTTATAATTCACTCATTATGAATTTCGTTGATCAACTGATCAGTGATCCGAATTGATCAATTGATCGGGCTTCATGCTTTCTATTGCATCGCTTTGATAATGATACATCTTAAGGTCTTTTGCAGAATTATAATTTGACCAATGTGTTATTTAGAAACCACGGAAAGAAATAATATTAACGAGAAAAAAAATCAAAAAATTTTATCAAACTTTTCTCAATTGTCAGAAACTGAAATGTAAATGATATTCCCCCTTAAATAGAGGAAATATGGAAAAAAAATTTCCTTTCTAAAACTATTTGACAAAACGTCTATTCAATAATACACTATTTGAGAAAATTTCTCCTTAATAGAAGATTATTTGGTTAAAAATAATCTTCGATTAATAATAAATATCTGTAGAATACTAATGCTACTGTTACAATACTGATTCAATACTACTGATTACTAATAGACTAATAGATTCTATTAATAATGGATAGATTCTCTTAATAATAGATTATTTGACTAAATTATAATCAATGACAATTAATAGGAGAATCGACTAAATTTTCCATTATTAATAGATAATTCGACAAAGTTTTCCCTTTATAAAAGATTTGAAGAAATTAAAACGTTTTCATTAATGTCTTATTGTGTGCTCATACTGCAAGTGGTGGTTTCTTTCAATTTGTTCTATATTTTTTTCACTGTCAGTTAGCAGCGCCATCTGTAGAGGAAATTCGAGACAAACTTTGTAAATTTTGTAATGGATTTTAAAGCTTGGTGAGATAAATAATGGGTTTTCAAAGCAGAACGCAGTAAACGAGTCTTTTCTTCAATATCTTTCCATTTTCTTTCATTTTTCAAATCTGCCATTCTTTCAACATTCTATATTAGCCATTTTTTTTCTTAAACAATAACTGTTAAGATCCATTTTTATAGTTACTCGATTATGTTGCGTGCGTGAATTATGAATACGAACTGAAATGAGAGAGAGCATGTCACAGAAGAATCACACAAAAAAGTATTAAATGTTTAGCTGATGAAATGTAAAAAAGTTACTTAAATTAATCTGGTCAGAGGGATTGGGAAGATCTCAGGATAAAACTCTCGACCATCATTCATCTTTCTAATGGCATATCTTCTTCCAGAACTGGAACAATCTCTCTTTCCACCACTCAACTACTAAAACAGATCTGGACAGATCCTTTATGGTAGTCAGAAATGAGTAGATTTTATGGGACAATTTTCCATCATATGTAATGTTGGTCATTAATTTTCATATCATGGCAAACTATTCCTATTTATTTATCTGTACGAGTTAGCTTTTGTTTAAAAAAGAGTTATTTAAGTAAGTTGTTGGGGGAAAAATATATTTAAAAACGTGAAAAACTTTTCATATATACTTTAAAGACCAGATGAAGTTTCCTTACTTTACGTCACTGATTTTTCGTGTGTCAGTTAAAAATCCCTGATCTTAAAGTTTTCATGAAAAATCAATTTAATTAAACTGAGCTATTCTTTTTTTTATAACCGTCGTTGAACAGAAGATCCACCCAATTTTTGGGTTTACGACTTCTAATGTTCAACTCCGTAGCCTTGTAATTTTGAACCCAATTCAGAAGACATGGAAACTCCTGGATCAAGTATCGGGATAAATTTTGCCTTCGTAGAGGACTTTTTGATGGAACTAACCTGCATTTGCGTTACATAGAAAGGAAGACCACAAGAAACTCCCAATGTTAGCCTGACGGCAAAGGGACTCTCACCCGTGATCCGTTTACCACTAAGGATATTTCACGTCAGCACTGTGGTCGGTGCAAGCGGATGCGGATTCGTATCGACCAGCCATTGGTGGGAATTGAACCCGGTTCACCTCATTGGAAGGTGAACGCTCCTTCCCCTGAGGCACCACGGCGGCTCAGAGCTATTTATAATGTAATTTATTGGTTATAAGCCACATTATTGGTATAAAACAAAAATGTCAATAATTGTCATATATCTACCTTTTCAAAAGTTGGCCCTTTGAAATTAATAATTATCACTCCTGAAAAAAAACCACTCAGGGAAGAAATAGGTTTCTCAACTCTTTTTCTTAAATAAAGAAATATTAAATATGAGTTTAAAGTTTTAAACATTTTATAATTGCAATCTAGTTTTAAATAAGCAAAGTCATTTAAAGAAATATTTTTGTATAAATATATTAATTATATAACAAAAATGAAATCAATAACGCGTGAGCCAGATGGTGTCCATCCATGGCATAATAATAAAAAAAACACCCAATTAGATTAAGCAATTACTTAGAACACGACGACACACACGCCTAAGAGGATCCCCAAGTTCTCCCTGTTCTGGATAGTCATGCGACCTGCTATTAGGCCACCATCCGTGAATTTATTAAAATCCGAAAAAAAATTGCAGTGCACATTGTGACAACAGTCTTCCACATTGGCTTAATATATAAGACAGCAAAATGTAATTGGCTTACCCTACAATTTCATGGCAACAACCATATAGTTATCCACCAATTATAATACCATAGTGAAAACATAACCAAAAAAAAAAACAATTAAATCTTAACTAATAACTACACGCTATTGAACACGATAATGTAGCTAGTTAATAAACATTCTTCCCAGTTATAATTCATGAACTCAAACTTTCAATGCCTTGAAAAATATTCTATTAATAATTTAAAGCCATTTTGAATTCTTCAAACATGTCTCAACAAACAGTTGTGAATTAATAAATTTCTAATAAGAACAAAGACTGACACAATAAAGAACATTTCAAGAAATTCCACGAATAAATTGAGTCTATTAAGAAAGGAAAACATTAATATTTTCCTACTAATGTATATATTTAGCTCAAAAAAATACTTTCGGTACATTCAGCACAATACATAAAATTAGAATAATTATTTGCATAACTCCTCAAGTTAGGCTAAAAAATTATTTATATATTCAAAAACCGTATATTCGTTAAACGAAAAGGAATTTAAGCATCATTTCTGGAATCTTTATAGATATTTGATTTTTGTTGAATGAACTTTATCGGTGTTAAAAAGTGTGACTACTAACTTCCGTTCAAATAATTTCAAATTGCGTATCCATTTCAAAAATTCCGGAGTAACATCCAGCTGGACTCGGCTGTAAAAGTTTCAGAAACAACTTCTGAAAGCCTCATTCGAAATTCTCTTCAATTCTGAGGTTAGGATTTTCTTGATGCCTTCGACGACCTTTAACCTTGATCTTATGGCGAATTTTTCTGTTACAAGAGGAACTCTGCAAGAAGATGTGAGAGTATAGGAATTATTTATTTTCATGAACTTAGAAACTAAAAAATAGGTCACGAAACAAGGTTTAAGAATGTCGAAGTCATTTTGAACAGAAGTTCATGATGTTCAGAAGAGTGTCAAAGTCATTAAGAACAGAAATTCATGATGTTCAAAAGAATGTCAAAGTCATTAAGAACAGAAATTCATGATGTTCAGAAAAATGTCAAAATCATTAAGAACAGAAGCTCATAATGTTCAAAAGAATGTCAAAGTCATTAAGAACAGAAGTTCATGATGTTCAGAAGAATGTCGAAGTCTTTAAGAGCAAAATTGAAAGGTTTTCGAAACAGGACATCAAAAGAGGTTTCTGAAACTTTTACAGTCAAGTGTGGAGGAACAGTGCGCAAACAAAAGTGAACACCCTAACTAACATCATCATATTTTCACGTACTAAGATTCAATCTTAATAGATTAGGAGCCTAANGAAATTCATGATGTTCAAAAGAATTTCGAAGTCATTAAGAACAGAAGTCCATGATGTTCAAAGAATGTCAAAATCACTAAGAACAATAATTCGTGATGTTCAAAAGAATGTCAAAGTCATTAAGAACAGAAATTCATGATGTTCAGAAGAATGTCGAAGTCATTAAGAGCAAAATTGAAAGGTTTTCGAAACAGGACATTAAAAGAGGTTTCTGAAACTATTACAGTCAAGTGTGGAGGAACAGTGCGCAAACAAAAGTGAACACCCTAACTAACATCATCATATTTTCACGTACTAAGATTCAATCTTAATAGATTAAGAGCCTAACTTTAAATATGTTCATTAATTAGCACAAATGATATTTTAAGTCTTGAAATCAGACACAAAAACGTACTTCTCTGAATAAACATGGAATTTTTTTCAATGGAGTCGTACCCTCATAATATGATCCTTAAATAAGCCGCAAGGTGAAAAACTGGATCGTAATAATTTAGTTATTAGAGAGCGGTCAAAGGTTTGGACCCCTTAATGGTAATTTCCCTTTTTTCGTATTATATCTCGAGACAAATTTAAGTGAAGCAAAAAATTTCACAATTAGAAAGTTCGTTTATACAAAGATAATTTGATGCAAAAAAATTATTAATGCTTATATATTAATAATTATTTATTACTTTATTTAGTTGAGGTTCAGAAAAATTTCGAAATGTAAGGCATTAAAATTTTTATAACATTTTAAGCATTTCAATAGGCAAAATTCGAAAGTTGAATGAAATCGTTCGAATTATTATTGAGAAAATAAATTTTAAACATACGATTTTTTAAAAAAATTTTATAACTCAGAAACTTATTGACCAATTTCATCCAAAATTTGTATTTTGTCATTTAAAATGGTAGGTGGAACGGTTATTTGAATCATAGCAAAAAGGAATGTATATGGCATAGCATTTTCAATTTGTTCCTGGAAAATAATAGAAAAGTATTGTATTATAAAAAAAGTTAATATTTTTTATAAAATAAATTTTTTAAATACTGTATATTGATAAAAACTGTATATTAATTTTAAAAAAATAATTTTTTAAATTCTAAGATTCATATATATATATATATATATATATA
>NC_092207.1:19931658-20007122 GCF_043381705.1 Parasteatoda tepidariorum
CACCATACGTCGCACCCGCTTATAGGGCGGATCCATTCATACATCCATTCATTCATCCACAGATCGTAATTTTGACCTGAATCAGAGAACGATTAATCTCCAATCCAGTACCCCCAGAGGTTCTGATTTGTTATGGGAACATGGAGGACCTTGCAACTCGACAGATTTAACGTGCATCAGTCACTATTTACTACACGGGGAGTCTTCGGTCGGCGGGGTTTGAACCCACGAACTCTCGGACCTAGGCCCAGCGCGCTACAGAACAGGTTATCCCGGCCCAGAGCTATATTTTTAAACTATATATACCATTTTGCCGTGAAGAGTTGTCATGTATTTTGATTGGGCAAATAGTCTAAATAGTTATAATATCGTTGGTGAGCTTTTTTTTAAAAAAAGTTTTTAATCCTGGAAACAGCCTAAAATGTGCGTTTATTAAAAGCGTGTTTGGAAATGGACAAAATAGTGTTTTGAGCCGTGACGGTTCAGGGGATAGAGCGTTCACCTTCCAATGAGGTGGACTGGGGTTCGAATCCCAGCGATGGTTTGTCGATACGAATTCCCCATCCGGCTTGCACCGATCACAGTGCTAACATAACATACCCTCAGTGGTAGACGGATCATGGTTTAAGAGTCCCCTTGACTTACGGCTAATCCCAGGAGGTTTTCCTGGTTTTCCTCACCACGTAACGCAAATGAGGGTTAGTTCCATCAAAAAGTCCTCAGCGAAGGCAATTTTTTCCCAATACTTGATCCAGGAGATCCCTTGTCTTCTGGATTGGGTTCAAAATTACAAACCTACGCAGTTGAACATTAGTAGCTGTAAACCTTAAAAATTGGATCGGCTGTTCAACGACGATTATAAAATAAAATAAAATAGTGTGGTAGCCCACACTATTTAAAGGTGTTTCTCTGAAGTCTTTCACCAAGAAGAGCCACAGTTAAATAACTTTAATTTAAAGGTATATTTTTAAACTATATATATCATAAAGGGTTGTCTTGGATTAAAAATGAGCAAATAGCCTAAATAGTCATAATATCCTTAGCGAGTTTTTTTCGGAGCAACAGGTTAAATGCTTCACACTAATAAAAAAAGTCTCAGGTTAAATGCTTCACACTCAAGGCAAAACCATAATTATAAACTATCTTACGGTGAATAATGATCTGGTCTTAAAAATAATAAAACCAGAATAAACGTATTAAAGATTTTTAAATATTACCGATTTTTCCACCTAAATGAAAATCTGATCAAATCAATCAATCAATTGAAAAATAATCAGTTGATAATTCGATGTATTAGACATAAAAACAATGTTTGTTTTTTTTCGAAATAAGTTTTTGAATGTCGATTATCCTACCACAAATTGAAACTATACAAAATTATAGTTGGTGTGCATATGTATTTTCCACAACTTTTACTATTACTTTTCTATTTTTACACTATTTATTTGTAACTACTTTGAATTTTACTATTACGATGTTGGCCGATTCATTACAATTTTTAGGACTTTATATTTCTGAAATCACTCTATAAATTACTGTTTGGTAAAATAGCTCTGCACCTAACAATTTATTACTTTAAAAGCCTTGCGTGATATATTTGCAAGTCCTCCACAGTGAACTGATCGTAAGACACAGTTCCTAGTATATCACCAAAGTCAATCATCGCTACCTGCGGTCAGTAAGCAGGTGGGACGACCACTTTGTGAAAGAACCGTAATTGCGCGGTATCGTCCTTGTTATACTGTTCTACAGTAAAATGATTGACTTCGCATGCAGGTTATGGGTCAACCAAGGTGGGTGAGCCATCTCCTCTGTAGAGTATCAAAATTGCGATGGCAAGTCTTCGAATCATCCTCAAGGAAGTTTTCCAGATCGTCGACACTGGCCATAGTGCATCTCAAGTGTGTTTTAAATGAAGGTTTAAAACAACTACTTATTTGAAAGTTTTTAAAAAATCAAGAATTGTAATTACTATTTGGATACGGCAGCATTACAGCACGATTACTTCAACAAAATATTCCCGTAAAATAAATAACCCATCGATTTCTTCACAAAAGCGGAGCGATGAAGAAAAAGTTTACGTTTAGCAGGTACAGAAATATAAAACTTGAGTTACCTACAAGAAAGATGGCTTTCGTTGTTCGAAAGAACTGGAGGAAAAAAAACCGAGACAGAGAAAAAAAAGAAGAATTCTACGAAAGAATCTTTTTGTGAAATAAAACGGAAAACAAAGGCGTTCGGAAAGTCAAACAATGAAAAAGGAATAAGAGCTCACACGCGACACGACTTATGAAAAGGGCTGCTATACCACCCTCAACAAGGCGGGACAAATGCGAAAGTAACGACAATTGACAGCTACTACAAGGGCGAATAATCTATAAGAATGTTTGCGTTCTCGTCACCTCCTTCTATTCGCAATGTCATTATTTCCGAACACCCTTAAAGCGGCATGCCAGGGAAATCTATCGACGTTCCAGTTTTTTTTTCCTGATTTTTTTTATAGATCTAAGTTTTTTTTTCCTCTTCGTTCTTTTAGAAGAGCCATTGCAAGTGCACCAGATGCGCCGCTTTTCTGTGTGAGCAAATTTCCTGATCAGGGGAACGTCTAGATCTTTGTTCTTTTTGGCGAATTTTTTTTTGTTGGAAGTAGTAAAAGAAAAGACGAGGTGGGGTATAGTTTAATATTTTCAAACTATTTTGAGATATATAACTTTTTTTATTTTATTCAAAGCTTTTTCTGTCGTCCTACCGCTCCAATTTTCGAACGCAACGCATAAGCCGCGTTCCGAAGTCCTTCAATTTGTTCTCGTGTGCAGAGTTTTCCGAAAACGCATTTGCACCGAAAGTAACAACTCGCGGGAAAGTTTGCCTTTTATTGCAAAGTTTTAACTTATATTTTTTAAGATGTGGATTTTTGACAGATTTTTGGCCCTTGTGCCTAAATTAACTCTCGGAAAAGGTTGCCCCGTATAGCATACATTTTTGACAATTACTTCAACAAATTATATACTTCAACAAATTATAATTTTTTGCAGTGCACTAATTTATTTAACATTTAGAAAAGACTAGTAACTGTGACTATTTCATTTTACTTTATAACCGTCGTTGAACAGCCGACCCAATTTTAGGCTTTACGACTTGATACTTCAACAGATTATAATTTTTGCAGCGCAATAGTTTATTTAACATCTAGAAGAGACTAGTAAATGTGGCTATTTTATTTTATTTTATAACCGTCGTTGAACAGCCGACCCAAATTTTAGGGTTTACGATTACTAATGTTCAACTCCGTGGCCTTGTAATTTTGAACCCGATCCAGAAGAGAAATTTGGCCTTCGTGGAGGACTTTCTGATGGAGCTAACCCGCATTTGCATTACATGGAGAGGAAGACCACAAGAACCTCCCACGGTTAGTCTGATGGCAAGCGAACTCTAACCCATGATACGTCTACCATTGAGGATATTTTACGTCAGCATTGTGGTCGGTGCATGCCAGATGCAGAATTCGTATCGACCACCCATTGCCGGGATTAGAACCCGGTTAACCTCATTGGAAGGCGAACGATCAATCACCTGAGCCATCGCGGCTCAAAATGTAACTGTTTGCATTTAACATTTGTGACTATTGCATTTTAACATATTTTGCCATGTCTCTGTAAATATTTAAGCTAATCTAAAAGATTTTGGATGCCCAGAACGTAAATGAAATTTTAAAAAAATCCAGCTAAGAGCACCCTTAGCTAATTTTGGATCGAGTTTGCTCATCGCGTTTCGAGTATTTACAGACATTTCCTTACGGACACAAAGAAGTTTCCTTTTCCAAACTTACATAACTATAAGCACATAAATAAAACAGTCAATTCCATTTTATCTTTATTGGCCATCCATTAAGATAACTTCCTATGTGTTTACTTTTAAAACATTGGAGGAGACGGGAAAACAAAACCGTCTCGACACTGCCATTAACGGGAAAAAGAAAAGGAAATCCCGGAAGAAAAAAAAAGAATTCTCACCATCATTAAATTTAAAACGATAAATGTAATTCAATTTGTCGAATTCGTTCTTTAAGTGATAAGGAAATGGACAATTTAATTTAGAAGCGATGAAAACACCCTTAAGGGCGAAATTTAATTTTCTTCTGTTATTCTCTGAGCACACGTTTTCAATTTTTTTTTTTCTTTCAATTTTTTCGCCTTTTTTTATGATAAATCCTGGAAGCACTTAGGATTATTTTAAGCACCATTCTCCAATAAGAGATAATTAACTCCTAACGATATTTTTATTCGACGACGAAAATGTGGTTTGTAAAAAATTCTTTTTGTTTAGCTTTTTTTCAACAATTGTTGCAATGTTTCAGGTATTTCTCGAGAAACTCGATATGTATGGGGAATACGGGGTTTAAAAAACTATCTTTCTTTTGTTCATTTATCGATCAAATACAGTCTACGCATTTTGTAAAACATGACTCATCTATTTTTATTTAAAAAAACAACAACTCTAAGCAAATTTAAAAGAAAATTTAAAACACACCATTCTAAGGTTTTATTGATTAATGGTAATTTATTGGTAAACAATAATTCAATGGTTAAAGGCACTGAGCTATCATTTTGAAGGAATAGAGTTCGATCCTCATAGGTGGCTTGTAGCTGATCCAGCTTATAAGGAATTGATTGTCTCAAAAAGCCCAGTCACCAGAGAAAAATTAGGCACTAGATCTGCAAAATAGGCTATTGACGACGATCTGGGAAACATCCCCGAAAATGAACCAAAAACATGCCATCACAATTTTGATCCTCTGCAGAGGGGATGGCTCCTCCGCTTTGGTAGCCCGACGACTGCGCGCGAAGTCGAGCACTTTACGGTAGAACAGTTTAACGAGGACCGATACTTAGCACCCTCGGTCTCTATGCAGGCTGATCAAAGTGATCACCCATCCGCTTACTGACAGCGTCCAACGATGTTTGACTTCGGTAGTTTACTGGGAACCGTGTCTTAACCACTGCGGGACCATGGTGAGGGGCAACGCCGCATTAGCAAAAGTACCAAACAGAACACGGACCCATGGTACGAGGCCCCAAGTTATGCAAGAGCACCACAAGCGAATCAACAGGGTGGCAGTGCCAACTCCTCTGCGGAAGTTCCGGGATCTACCTCTGCCGGATAGGTCCGGGTAGACAGCAGTGGAGGCAACCACCACCCCGCCACCCATCGAGAGTTCTTCGACAGGAAGATTTGTCGAACCTAACTTTATTCTTAACATTGCGAACAAATTCAAAAGAATAAAACGTCGTAGTAATTAACACAATTGCTTCTAGACTTACTGATCTTGTCTGGGAAGTAAAGACGACTTATGCACGCAATCATGCAAGATTAAGAGGTCATAACCTCCACGACCCCTCTGGT
This sequence comes from Parasteatoda tepidariorum, assembly GCF_043381705.1. Classification (NCBI taxonomy): domain Eukaryota; kingdom Metazoa; phylum Arthropoda; class Arachnida; order Araneae; family Theridiidae; genus Parasteatoda; species Parasteatoda tepidariorum. The sequence goes on from NC_092207.1 coordinate 19,937,062, forward strand.
TAACAACGAGCTGTTTCAGAATACTTTTTGAAGATACTTTCAGAATACTTTTCTTACACAAAAGATCAGCTTATGCAATAGTTTAGTTTAAAAGAAGAATGTGTTTAATGTAACTGTTTGAAACTGTGACCTGGACCCATGAACATTCACAGAAATGACTAGTATATCGACAATAACTCTTTTTGCAGCAACTATTCATTCCTGTCTGTCCATGACAGGGGTTTCATACATAAAGATTCCGTGCAACTCACCAATAAAAAAAAACAGTAGCAGTCAAATTTGGTAAATTATGTAGACACGCTCACTTGTTTCATGACGTATGATATGATTCTTGCTTATGCTACTGGCTTACAAGTAGATTTATGGATAGTAGTTTTGAATAACCACATAAAAATGGAGTATAACGCTGGCTTGTTATTATAAGCAAAATTAAGATTTCACTCACATCTTAGAGGGAGAACTAGAAGTTGTAAGTTCGATCCTAGCAAGCGTTTACAAGCAACAATGGGCAGGTTAAATGTGTCGTACCTGAAAGTCTTCTCGTTGAAGTGATGTGGATATTGGGAAAAAGAGGAACCAGTTAAGTCTTGGTTCAAATCATTTGATCAAGATTACATGGCATTCTTACCACGACCGTTGAAGGAAAAAGATTTGAAAAAAAGATATTAGGTTGTGTACTATAAACAAGCGTTGATAACTATAAATATAGCCTGTGTCACAAATTTTTTAGTAGTAGTAGTTTATACGTAGTATACGTAGCACTAGAGCTATGGACGGTCTGGGAAACATGCCAGAGGAGTATCCAAAATAAAAATTTCATCATAATTTCGATAGTCTGTGGGGGAAGTGGCCCTCTTGGTAGTCCGACAACCTGCGCAAAGTTGAACAGTTATGATAGAACAGTTTAACAAGGACCGAAACCGAGCACCCTTGGTCCCTTCACATGTGGTTACCCACTCACTGACCGCTGCCAGTGATGCTTGACTTCGGTGATATATTGGGAACCGTGTCATTCAATCAATCCACTGTGAGATTTTTCGTGGCATTGTTGAGAATTATTATTTAATACATTGAAAAAGCTCTAAATATACAACAAAAAAATATAGTAAAAACTGCTATATTATAACTAAAATATTATCAAAATATTATAGCTACTAGGAATAGCATCCACCATTGGACTGAGGAGTTTCAAAACTTTGCAACATATATCCCAAGTAGCACAATTCACAAAAACGATATCGTAAACACTTAGCTTTGAACATAGTAAAATATCGTAGCGAAACATTGTACTATATAAAAATGGACCCCTTTTATAACGTATATTCAATATCGCGAAACAATATTGTTCGATATTGTAAAAACGTTGGGGGACGTCAATCGATTTCTCGCAGCATTTCGGATATCTCTTAATTTATATCTTAAATTTATTTTTTGGAATTATAAAAATTTGCCGTCATTTTTTGTCTTTTAAGAACAGAATAAAGTTTAAAATGAAAAGTTTTACAAACAGACTTTTAACGTGAAATCGACGGGAATCGTACAATATCGTACACACAATGTCGATTTTCTTCAATATTGACAATTTCGCAATGTCGGTAGATGTAGACTAAAGCTGTTACAACATCCCTGTGCTACTTGGGTAATTCTTACTTAAAATGCAACTTATAACCTCTTAAATTCTATTCAAAGTGAGTTCAATGTTGTTCGTCTTACTGATTATTAGAATTCCATACTTGGTTTATTTAGATTTTGCATTTTATTCCTTACTTTCAGATTTCTAATAAAAAAAACTATACTTATTTTTATCTGTTTATTTACTTAAAATAAATAAAAGTGAAAGGCACTGCGTTTGTTTACAGTTTCAAAAATAACCAAATTTTCTAAATTAACTTATAAAAATTATAGCTAATTTCTTGTTTCGCCAAAAGAAAAAAAACATTTAAAAAATTCTAAAAACAGTTTTTTCAACTACATTTTGGTCTATTTCTCTGCAAGTAAGAAAAAAGTGGCAATATTCTTATTTTCGTGAATTAAACAAGGACCAATTTTTTAATGCCTACGTAAGTATATTAAAAAGCAACCAACAAATACATTGAATTTCTCTAGACTAATCCCTTTTTTATTCAATGAGCGGGAAACTGGCGACTTACAATTCGTATAGTCGCCAAAAAAATCTCTTTCTCATTTATTCCGAAAATATCTGCGTTTAAATTATACGAAAATGGAAAAAAGAAAAACCTATACGTAGACGATTTTAATTTCATGCACTTCTAACGTCTTTGTGTACTAATTTTCAAAAGCAAAAATAAAAAAGTGAAATAATCTAGCATTAGGTTTTTTCTAGAAAAAAATAAGATATAAAAAAGTAAAACATAATTTCTTCGTATCTCTCTGTAGTAGCGATATGTAGTTTGAAGGTCTTTTATTCGTTATTCACAAAAAGGATGGAAGCTTTACATTTTTAATCATAGTTGCCAGATTTGTGGATAAAAAGTTTTTAATATTTTCATGAGGCTCATTTTTTTTTTCTTTTCGTAAGATTAAAGATTCTTTCTTTGGAGAAAATGATGATGATTATTTTGTACAGCAATAAATGTTTTATTAGAGTTAAGCCAGTGGTGAATAAAATTTCGAATGAAGGGAATAAGTTATTTTTAATAACAAAAGTTCTTAAAAAAAAGAATTAATTCATTCTATTTTTGTTTATTAGCTTTGTAGGATTTTGATAAGGATATAATGTCTGCTCTAAATCAGAACTTTTCAATTTGCGAGTTGAGACCCAGCTGTTTTTGCTTTGTAAAGTTTTGAAGTTAAAAAAAGTACATCAAAATTTTGTTTTTGCTGGTAAAAAAACATACTATGGCTTAGTTAATTGTTTTGAAAACTTAGTAACGAGGGCATCTTTTCTTCAACAAGGTTAACTTCGAAACATTAATTATTGCTTTAAAATTTTAGTTAGAGGACCATCTTTTCTTTGCTAAGGTTAGCTTCGTAATGCTTTTACCCATTCGGAAAATGGGTGTTTTAGATTTTTCATGTCCGCACGCTTTTCGACAGGATCAGCATCAACACCACAATTACAAATAAAGAGTTTTAAGAGTAAACAAATCAGGCTAACATAAGCATGAATTGAAAAAAAGCAGCGCAACAAGATTAAGCAAAAAAGCAGACGATAATTTTGGAATTTCTTGGAGTTGATTTTATTATCAGCCTGCATTTTTAATGTTTTTATATCATATTTTCAAAATATTTTTGCGTTCTTTTCATGATTAATTTATTCATAATTACAGTCTAAGTGGCTATTTTAATCTAAATATGAATAATGAAAAGGAAAAGAATTACGACGAGAATCTATATATATATTTCTCTTACACGGCACCAAAAAAAGCCTCATTACAACTCCCCGAATGGCAACGTTAGAAAATCGACCAATGATTGCTGCTAAAAATGTCACATGGCAAATGTCACATGAGGTGGATCAACATATAGCGCTTTTAAAAACGGAAACAATAACCAGAGTGAGCATTATCAGGTTGTTCAATTCAGATTCATGCCCTAAAAACATGATAATATTTAATTTAAACTCAATTAGGAATTAATTAGACTGGCCTTCTCCATGACTATAAAGAAGTCACAAGGTGAGAAAATCAGTTTAGTATTGACTAAACAAGCTTTTAGTCATGGACAACTTTACGTTGGCCTGTCAAGTGTTAAGTCATTTGACAGCCTTTCAGTTATTGCTCAAGATGCCAAATCTATAATTGTGTTTTCAAAGAAATTCTAAATGCTTAGTGTNTTCTATTTTTGTTTATTAGCTTTGTAGAGTTTTGATAAGGATATAATGTCTTCTCTAAATCAGAACTTTTCAATTAGCGAGTTGAGACCCAGCTGGTTTTGCTTTGTTATATTTTGAAGTTAAAAAAATACCTCAAAATTTTGTTTTCGCTGGTAAAAAACATACTATGGCTTAGTTTATTGTTTTGAAAACTTAGTAACGAGGGCATCTTTTCTTCAATAAGGTTAGCTTCGAAACGTTAATTACTGCTTTAAAATTTTAGTTAGAGGACCATCTTTTCTTTACTAAGGTTAGCTTCGTAATGCTTTTACCCATTCGGAAAATGGGTGTTCTAGATTTTTCATGTCCGCACACTTTTCGACAGGATCAACATCAACACCACAATTTGAAATAAAGAGTTTTAAGAGTTAAACAAATCAGGCTAACATAAGCATGAATTAAAAAGAAGCAGCACAACAAGATTAAGCAAAAAAGCAAACGATAATTTTGGAACTTCTTGGAGTTGATTTTTTATCAGCCTGCATTTTTAATGTTTTTATATCATATTTTCAAAATATTTTTGTGTTCTTTTTATTATTAACTTATTCATAATTACAGTCTAAGTGGCTATTTAAACCTAAATATGAATAATGAAAAGGAAAAGAATTACGACATTCTTAAAGTATGTTGGCTGAAATTGAAAGTCAATCCAATCCATTGGAAGACAAGAGGACTAACATCAATTGATGTAATTTTTACAACTCATAATTCGAAATGTGGTGGCATTCATGAAATTCTACCTAGAAAAAAAGGACCATTCGGCAACCAATGATCTTAATAAGACTATAATAACTGTCTTTTTAATTTTAAGTGTGTTTAAATATGCATACGGCTTATAATCATTTTGCATTATACCACTTTAATACATTAATACTAATTAACAATTAAAGATAATTTTGTATTTAAATATTAGAAAAACCATTATGTTATTGCGCTCAATTTTAATCGAAACATTGCGAAGGGGTTTCTAGGGAATAAAACAAGGAATGTAATCATTCAAAACCAAAATATCAAAAACTACATTCTATCCAAAGATAAAGCTACATGCTAATGAACATTCTGAATATACTGCGGAGTTACCCAAAAAGCCTCTGGTGTAGTACTCATTAAGGCATCTGATAGGCTACCCATTGTACCAAGATTCGTACCATCGTGGTACATTTAGAGCTTCTATTCTATGATGATATAGATGAATGATATCGAAAGACAAACTAGCTAGACAGATGTTAGGGGTCAGGAAATGATTGAAACTCACAATATTAAGCTAAGAACTCCAGTAAAATTTAAAAGCTCCAGATGGTTGGAAAAATCGTGCAATTTCAAATACAAGATTTCATTATCACATTTACAAAAGCGAGTAGAAGGGTAGTAACAATTAAACGTAGCAAATCTCTACAATATAATATTTCTACATCTGAATTTAAAGACAAATATGTTTAACAAAAATCTTTACCCATAGACTTTTTTGGCATGCCTAATTCTGTTCGCTGCACGCAATAAATATTTAAAGATAAGCCGCTTTTAATTCCCAAAGTTAGAGCAGAATTTAATTTTCTTTTTCCTCGTTTTAGACTCAACTATTTTTATCGAAGTTAAAGTGCATAAAACAAGCTAGATCCCCGAACATAATGTCGAACAGAACAGAAGAAATCTCCCATCTTCCGTGAACAATATGCAAATCCCTTCTAGACTCTTGAGTAATTGTATTCTGACAGTTTATAGCTCTTTCAGATAACGACAGTCATTAATTTTCAAAACATTTTATTCCCCAAAATTCTTTCTTTATGGGGATGTTCAGTCGTTTCTGACACTTACCCAAGGTTCGCACCCCCTCCCCTACCACGTTGCGGTTGATTAACAACAACTTTTCCCCTTTTTTTTCCCCAGCCATCTTGACGATGGGGGATTACCGAATCTGGTTAGTTGTTCATTAGGGAAAAAATTAACTCCGGTTCCATGATCGTGGAATTAAATCGTTACACTATTTGGCATGTTGAAGCTTGCCACTATTTTTTTTTTTTAATTCCAACGTCAAGTTTTGCAAAGATTTAAAAAAAAAAGTAATTAAAAAGTAACTCGGTTAATTATGAGAGAGATTTAGTGTAAAGAGAAGTTGATATGTTTACATGAAGTGTGTAATTTTTTTTTTTATTTTTTTTTTAAATTTCGATACTGACTTAGAAATAAGAACATTTACTCTGTTTGACATATTTTGACAATCTAATTCCATAGACATCTCTAAAAATAGAATTTTCTGCAAATCGGATTTTTTTTTTTCCTTTCTAGTTTTTTTTTTTTTCATAGACAATTCTAAAAATAGAATTTTCAACAAATCGGCATTTTGTTTTCTTTTAAAGGAAGTTTTGTGAAATTCTTTCACCAAAGAAAATTTAAAAAAAAAAGTCGCGGTTTGTGTCTTTATACTCAAAGCAATGATATTATTTTAAACTGCATGTGATATTTTTTGAACAAATTCGAATTCATTCTTGCTCAAATGTTTCAAAAGAATTTGTCCGTTTTTAACCTTTTAAAAAAACAATCGCCAAATTCGGGAGATTGTTTCACCTCGATGAAAATCGTTAAGATTAATACATAATTTTCCATTTTTTTCTTATTTTATGAGTTCAAACAATGCAGTAACTTTACTCATATTAGAAAGTTAAATCTCAAACTCTATTTTTCTTAAATGTTACTTTCTATCATATATATATGTTACCGAGAATAACCGAAATCAAGAGAATGTCGACTTTCACTGGTGAATGTCGACAATCACATGGTCACTTCGGTGAATGTTCGAAATATTTGTTATATCCGATTTTATATTAATTTATTCGTTGATATTATTATATTTATTCGATATTTTAATATCTGCTGAGGATAGATTATTGCACTTGACCTTACCTATTTCACTCGATATTATTGCACTTGATCTTACCTATTGCACTCGATATTATTGCACTTGACCTTACCTATTGCATTCGATATTATTGCACTTTACCTTACCTATTGCACTCGATATTATTGCACTTGATCTTTAAAAAACATTGATTTAGGGCAGTGTTTCTCAAAGTGTGGTACCTGAGGTACGGGAACAGTTTAGCGGGGGTACGTGTTCTTATGCGAAATTACTTGCAACAAACGAAAGTTTAAAAAAATTATAATTTAAAACAAAGCTAACCATGGAAATTTACGATTACGTATTTTTTTATTGGCTATTTTTTGCAGAGTTAACAGTTAATAATTAGTTGTGTCAACAGCCAGTTGTGATTTTTAACTTTTGTGCAATATTTTTATAATAAAATTCATTTTTTTATAAGTGGTACACAGCGTTACGAAAAATTTTGAAAGGGTGCACAAAAGTCATAAGTTCGGGAAGCACTGATATAGGGCTTACCGGCCAGGTGTAAATCGAGTAGTAGCACTTAACTAGACCTAGTATATATTTCGGACATTTACCAAAGCGACTATGTGACTGCCAACATTCACCAGCGAAAGTCAACAATCACCAATTTCGATCATTCACAGCCACATATGTATGAAATATATTTTGCACCGTTTTATTAATCTGCATAGGAAGAGCTAGCTAGATAGGCATTCGTGAAAAAATATCCGCATAAAATGATGTTAGTGTTGTATCATGGTAATGTTATTAGAAGGTAAAGTAACTAAAGTTAACAGTAAAAAAAACTATGGCTTCTGCATAATAAGCATAAAGCGAGACATTATTGAAATATAACATGATGACAGTGTTGTACTATTATAGCAAAGTTATTAGTTGTAACTAGACTTAAATAGGACACTGAACTTAATTCCAACTATTTAAGTAACTCAAATTCCGTAGATACTCATAAATGATAGGATTCATGGAAAATTGCAATGTTAATAAAATAAATTGTGTATATACATGCTGTACAAAAATGTTTGTTTCCTAATTCGTATGAAATTGTTAACATACGAGAGGTTCGAAAATATTTCAAGTGAATTTTTTTGAGAGCTGTCATAGTTACCCCAGTTAAAGGTAGCTTCGTATTTAGAAATTTTATAAAATTTAGAAAAAAAATCAACAACAAAAAAGAAGCTCCTACATGTTTCATAATAACAATATTTTTTATTTTTTGAATTGTTTGAGTTGTTGCTAGTAAAATGTGATGAAATGATTTTTAAAAATTTCGATCATTTGACGTAATTACTTCAGCCAATCGTAATTTGACGTAATTACTTCAGCCACAAGTGTGTCAGAAGCAGCAGATACGTATTTTCATAGCCCAGTCCTGCTTGTATTCTAGATTTCAAAGACTATTCGTCTTATTACTATTTTGTTTTTTCGTTTCATTACATATAATTTTCTAAAAAAAAAATTGCAGTATTAATTTAGTTTTATATTTTTATTTTTTTAAGTTTCAAAAGCTTATGAAAACATTTTTTGTGACCTTTTTAAATTCAAATTCTACTTAACGTCTACTTTTTAAACCTTACTTTTTGTATTAAAATTTTTTATTTTAGTTTACATAACTTAAGTAGTCGGGTTTTTTCCTTTATTCTAAAAGAATGAAATAAATAAGCACGGCTTTTTTTACATTCACTAAAAATCCTGCTTTTGTCATTATAGATTATAAAGCAGTTTTGAAAAAAAATTTGTTTCAAGCATTTAAAATAATCAAAGAGTTTTTCATTTTTATTTTTTACCACAATAATTCTCAAATTTTACTGATTTCTGAGTTTTGAAGTTAAAAGATGTCACCCCCTTAGCATGCATTGACAAGGATAGGGTACAAAGATTAAAACGTCCCAAAGTTAATAATTAATAGAAAGGAACATTACCGTTAAACATTCAAAGACCATTATTATGAATAAGCAATATTATAGAAGTCATTATGCAGGCTGAGTGATGAGTAATCCCATTCCTGCTCTAATATTACTAATTGGTAAGCCGAGACCAAAGAACAAAACAAAAAGGGACATTTCCCCCTATATTTCATTACTCATTTAAGTATGTTAACCCCTATAACCAGGAAAAAATATCCAGCCATCCAATTTCCACCCAAATAGACCATTAAAAACACTTAGTGATACCAAAATATTTCTTTATTATTATTCTTTTATCATTATTATTATTATTATAAATCATTATTATTATTCTTTAATCATTATTATTATTCCTTAATCATTATTATTCTTTAATCATTATTATTTTTCTTTAATCATTATTTTTATTATTATTATAAATCATTATTATTATTCTTTAAACGTTGATATATAAAAGTTTGAGAATTTTTATTAAGTCTACTGTAAGTTTAACTAAATCTACTGTAAGTCTAATTTAATAACAGCCTTTCTTATAAACCCAAAAAATTATTAAAATTGTTGGTGTACTTTGAAAACTCATAGTAAAGTTTTTTTTAAATTATAACATTTGAGTATGATCAAGGCTTTCAGAAATTGTACCACTAAAATGGTCAAAGCTTTCAGAAATAGTGCTTCCAAAATGGTCGAAGCTTTTAAAAATGGCACCAGCGGGAAAGTCAAAGCTTCCCAAGAGAGTGCCGACAGAATGGTCATGGATTTGAAAAGATTCCATCAGAAGGAAATGCTTATAATTCGTTACAAAGTAAAAATAGGGAAAAATTTGCAATTTTAAGATACATCTCAAAAGTATGATTACTTTTTGAAAACTCAATGAGATGAAATGATAAGGAATTAATGGTGGTTTTGCTGTGAAATGTATATCTTTAAAAAAGTGTTCCTGTAGTTTCCAGTAGAGATTTGTATGGAGGAATTCAACTTACGCATGCATTAATTTTTATTTAACTTGTTTCGGTTTCTCTTTCAACTTGCGATGCACAGAAGAATTCAATTGTCATCAAGTTTGGAGAGAAACTTGCAGTTGAAACTTTTCGCGTGTTCGCGATGGGCATTGATTTTTTTTACCGAAAAATAAATCTATTTGTGACACGAGATCTTTTCAGAGGCCAGCATTGATACTAGTGTCATCATAGACTAGAGATGGCACTGACCACTTTAGAGGCGCATAACTGACAAGTGGCGCATAACGGACCACATAAACCACGCTGTGGAGGAAAATGAGAAGGATTCAAGTTTTGACTAGACAAATTTCGTACTAAAGAATAAAATTTCTTGTTCATCATAATAATCCATGCAAGGCAGTTCTTTTTTTTTCTAAGAGGTGTTTGTTAAAGACCAGTAATGGTCCCTACTGACGAAAATGTGAAACACGTGGCTAAAATCTTTATCCCAGACGTTCATTGTTAGATTTAATGTCAAACATTACACACCCAGAGAGATTGCGACCTGTGATTGTGATTTACGAGATTATGACCTGCAGGTCAATGTCCGCAGATCAAACAATCTTCAGGTGAGAAAAATGTGGTGAGGAAAAACCTTGCCACTACCCCTGACTAGTGATCCACTTCCATGATGATTCTAAGAAGCTGACTGTCCTCCATTTTAACAATTGCCTAGAACTGGCCTTCCCAGTTAAGACACTGGAAAACTGACATGAAATGATAATTTAGAGACAGTAGACAAAACGTCGAGGCATGCACCAAGACTCTAAAGGGCATTCTGGCGCTGGCAAAAACTTACTGTGATGTCTTCGAGGCCTAAAAATCTCGTCAGGAGCTATTCATTGACTTAAGAGGAATCTATTTTGTAGCCTTATAGTGCAATGCACTGATCAGATTAATAATTGTTTTTTAATCGAATCACTAGCATTAATTTTGGGTAAAACCACGTAATTTAATTTAGTACCTGTTTTTTGAAATTTCACAGCTTTGCACGTGCAGCCATTTTTAAACCAAGTAGATTCATCGCTTAATAAAATATTCTAAATAGCAAAACGGGGAATTCACACCAAGGCATTTCAGAAAAGAACTACCGTTCTGCCGTATCTGGACATCTCGCTGGGAGCAATTTATTGACCTAAGATGAATTTATTCTGAAATATTTTGATGCACCGACCAGTTTAATGAATGTTTTTGAATCGACTCACTGTTAAGATATTGTGGAACAAACTATGCAGTTCAACTTAACACCTAATTTGCTAATTCGACAGCTTACAGCCACTTTTAAGCCAAGTAGATTCATTCATTCATTCATCGACCAGATTAATGCATAGATTCCAGATTACTTCATTCATTCATAGATACATTCATGCACCGACCAAATTAACGAATGTTTCTGAATCGACTCTCTGTTAAGATTTTGTGGAACGAGCTATGTAGTTCCAACTTAACACCTAATTTGCAAACTCGACAGCTTACAGCCACTTTTAAGCAAAGAAGATTCATCGTTTCACATAATGTTCTAAATAACAATAATGGAATCTTTATATGAAATCCACATGCCATTGAACAACCTTACATAAAACGGCTTATGAAATTAAATTCTAGAACTTTGCAGTGCCTATCGTTATTATGTTCCGTTTCTAAATATAGATCGTTATGCGCAGTAAACCTGGATATCTAATTTACGTTCCTCCATGGAGGGCTTCATAAAAAAGACCTTAAAATTCTTTTGATTTACAACCTATGGAGGGAAAGGGGGGATTATATCATCTGGGTCCTTCTCTGCTCAAATAACAAACACTTAAAAATAAAAGGTTCGAGAACTTCGAAGCTTTTTATCATCTTCTGAAAAGCGTTCCGCAGAAACTTTCACGTTTTTACGACCTCTTTATACGAAGCTTGTGGTTTCATATGTACAATTATTTAAATTTCCCTTTTTCGATATTTGTCAGTGGAGTTTAGAAGAATCGCCGTTGTTATTATTGACTTTTTTAAAAAAAATCTCTAGTCACTTATTCATTGATTTTAAATACAATCTATTAAGCCATTAGTGTCTACAATAATTTAGGGCTGGTTCTAAAAATGCATTGTATGTTTAGCAGACGATTTACTGATTCGGAATTAATTCGACATAATTTTTTTTTCCAAGTATTAGTTTCTTTAAAATGTTACTGTTAGTTTTTTATTCTTAATTTTGTAACCCAACTTCAAACCAATTTTTTATCAGGTCAAAAAGAAAAATTCTGGATTGTTTTCAGAAATATTTTTGGTAAAAATATTTGTGAACAAATTTTGTTTCTGTGATATTAACATCGTTTTCGATTTTAAGATTAAGAATTAACTTAAGATAAATTTTCATCATGTTTTTTTTTCTGGATTGATTTTAGAAATATTTTAGTAAAACTATTTGTAAAAAAAACTTGTTTCTGTGTTATTAACATCGTTTTCGAGTTTTAGATTAAGAATTAACTTAGGATAAATTTTCATCATCTTTTAAAATTTTAAGCAATTGGACTTTTTCAACTCATAATAAAAGATCCAGCTAGTTAACTTAATTTCTGTGTTGATTTCACAACATTTAATATTACCATGTATTAATAAAAATTATTACTAGGGGGATATAGATTTAAAAAAATGAATAACAGAAAAACCAGATAGAAAAACATCATGGCGAATGATTTTTTTTAAAAATTCAAAGAAAATTTTTTTTTTATAAATTCAAACTATTTCTTTAGAATTCAAACAACTTTATTGAATTTTTTTAAATTTAATCTCCTTTCTGTGAAACAAAATATACTTTTTTTAAATTACATATTTTTTTTAAAAAATTGCATATTTTTTTTTTAAAAATTGCATATTTTTTTAAGAAATTACATATTTTTTTCAAAAAAATAACGTTTTTTTTTTAAAAAAAAATTAAATTTTTTTTTAAAATTTAACAATGTTTGTAATTTTGAACTACTTTTTTAAAAAATTCAAACTACTTTTTCGAATTTAACTTGTTTTGTTTTTTTAATTTCGAACGATGTTTTCCGTTTTAACTACTTTAAAACTCAAGCAACTTTTCTCAATAATTTACTTTTCTATGTGTTTGCTAATCATGAAAGAAATCAAATCAGGCAGTGAATCCCTAGAAAGAGCAGATGTTAATACGAACAATTTTAGAGAGGGGGGACAAAAAAACAGAACACATTAAATATGAATACGAACTTTCTGAGAACTATTTTATCGGAATGTAGCACGTCATTATTTATCTTCTTTTATAAGAACAACCTAGAAATTAAAAATGTGTTTTGTAGAATAATTAAAAAATAATACTTCCACAAAATTCGCTCTAAATGAAGGATTTAAATTGGGCGAATATTTTTTCCCGTTTTTCCTGAAAGGAAGTAAAATAAAATGTAAAATGAAATTTTTTCACTGCTTTGACGATGAGTCATTAACTCACGTATCTTAAAAAGTAGGAGAAGGAAATGAGTAAAACTGAAGGGGAAAAAAGGGAAAAACTGGGGAAAAAAAGGCCTCAACAGCCGTTACTTGACATTTTCCCTAATTAAACATACGACAAATTAAGATCTTTTTAAGCAGCAATTAGAAGGAATGGTAAAAGAACGAAAAAGTTTTTATTCTTTTACTGTCTTTCTTTCACTCAATTAACGAAATTTGCGAAACGCTAAATTAATTAATATTTAAAATTCCATAAATTAATAATTCTTTCAAAAGTACTTTTTAATTCACGGGCTCCTTAATGTTCCCTTTTCTATCCTAATTCAAGTATTTTTTTAAAAAAAATTTCTGTTTTACTTTTTTGTCACACTACTTCTTAAGTTGAGACTTAATAATTGGTCCATAAATAATGACACCAATAACAGATCGATTGTTTTTAGCCATTTTCGGTCGTTTACTTTGCCACTTAATTCCCAAGGACTCTAAACCATTTTCTTCTTCTTTTTTTTCTTCGAATATCTGAAGGGAAATAATCTATTCTATTACTCTTGGTCATCAATAGTACAGGGGGACAAGAAATGACTTAGTCACATATACACTTTAATTATTAAAATATCGCAGCCAAATATTATCAAAAAATATTATTACCTGAAACATATGGGTTAGCAATTAAATTCTCGCTATTTCTTTAAATTTTAACAATCCGCATATCAATTAATGCTTTCGGCATGATATTTTAGATAATTCTAAAGCGAATATTTTGTTTATTTTTGGTTCGAGTTCATTTATGTTATTTTTCAGATCATTAAAATGATAGTTGTCTTAGTCTAACACTTGTCTGAGTGTTTTCAAGTTTTCTGAAAGGAAACACTTGTTTCTTTTGCCGCCACTATCAGGCAGAAAAAAACTGCAACTAAGCAAAGTTTCACCAACTTTAACTGATACGGTTTTCTGGTCGATTCTAACACTTTTCTGAGAGTTTTCAAGTTTTCCGAAGAGAAACATTTGTTTTTGCTGCTGCCACTATCAGGCAGAAAAAAAAAGTGCAACTAAGTAAAGTTTCACCAACTTCATCTGATGCGGCTTTCCAGTCGATTCTAACACTGTCTGGGTTATTAATTAATGTCACTCATGGAAGTTTGATGGCAGATAAATGTGTTTTGCTTTGTTGTGTGCCTCTATTTATTTAATGTCTTAAACACTTATTGTGCATTTTATATAAAGGGTACCTCATCTAAATAACTCAATAAGGGAATTTGTGTCGCGACCCAGGCAATTATTGCCCATACGCCAAATTTTGATGCCCCGCCGTTATGAACCCTGCCAAACACTTGAGGCCGAGCAGAAGGTGGACCCAAAGGCACATGGTCCCGAGTCACGCATGATTTGAGCATCACTTGTCGCGTCGAATGGCAAAGGAGGTCGGGAAGATCCCGATAGGGATGCAACAAGAGTGAAACGACGTCAAAGTCGAGGCACCAAGTCTGGGTCAACAGCAGTTGAGCGTTACCCACTGAAACCCACCAAGCAGGCTCGCAAAGCGTCTTGCCCCTCCACCAAATGTTTAATTAAAATCAATTAAAACAAAATTGAATTCAAACGAGACTCAGCTCGCAATACAAATTTCTTGAGGTGGTGTTACATAGGTTGAGTATCGCCCTAGGGCTCACAATTCCGGAACATTCTCTGGAGCTAAGTGTGGTATCTGGTCCGTCTCGGGATTAGTCCCTTCGCCCACTGAATCGAGGGGCATCTCTGTTGGTGAGCACAATGATTTGTGTTGAGACTCAAATGGAATCTCGTATGGCATGTACTCCCATGGCATGTACTCGCCTGTTGCACCCATAACATTTCAGCGGCCTCAGGTATTCACTGGCCTTATAGGAGTGCCAACCAAGGGTGACACGTCCTGTTTTAATTATTCTCGAGGATCGAGCCTAAGGACCCAGTAAGTGCCTTTTCTTCCACTGATTGAGAATAAGGTCTCTATGTCTGCTTCTTCGAATTCTTTATTTGCTTCCTTTAGTTTGGATGAGAGTTCCTATTTTTCATAAGCCTCTTCAATTCCGTACAAAATCAGTAATGGCCTCCATCTCTTGACCACCTGGCAGTCAAAATTATTACTCAATTCGGTGTTGTTAATAAATTCGCTAGCTATTTTTAGAGTGTCACTTTTCTTTTCGAGTTTTATGAGAGCTCCTCCATCTTTAGTCTTTATAAATAACTCAATAAGTACACAATTTATTAAAATTCACAAATCAATTATCCGATGACATCCCTGTTCAACGTTTTTCTGTCTGATTTTTTTCACTTGATTCGTAGGCAATTAATATCCATTGATATACTGAAAATGTAAACCTTAAATATTACATTTCGGTGATTGAAAATTTGAAAATAAATCGCCCAAAGTCTGAGACAACCTATATTAATAATCGCACTTTCTTAGGCGTTGGATCCATTTTTGGGGATTTCCGTAAATATCTTATTTATGCAGGAAGAAAATTAACAACAACATTACGTAAAAATTATAGAGTGATACTTGATATGTTATGAAACTCATGGAAAGTAAGATAAACAACGCATGAAAAATTGCCCGCAGTTATGAAAATTCACGTTTTGTTATGATTATTATGATGAAACTGGATTATTATGATTATTTCTGATACGGGAGATAGAAAAAAAAGTTTCTTGAATTTTAAATTTATGGAAATAAATTTCTGAAGTAGAAAAAAAAAGGAATGGAAAAAAAATGCATAGGTAAAAAATTCCATCATTTTATAGATACTGGACGATGTTTTTACAATTTAAAAAAATAAAATCAAACAATAGCGGAGATTAACTTCCAAACAAAGATCACGGAGATAAAAAGGGAAAGAGTTCACCTAATAAAAGTTTCGATTTTTGTCCAAAAATTTAAGATGGCCGAAGGGGCCTCCCTGTGTGGAGTATTCTTTATTTATATTTTCCCGGCAAATCGTTTAGGCCTTCCACAGTCTCCTGGAACAATGCGCGCAGATAAGCTACAAAAAAGTTCCAGGAGTCTTTGTTTGTTTCTTTTTTCTCTGTGTACATATACAAGAGATGGAGGGAAAAAAAGGAAGAGTGTCAGCCGGGGCTTTTTAAACCGGGGCGGCGGTCGACTAAAAGCAAAATTCTGTCTCAGTAATAGAAAAACTGCATACCCCCTGGGGGTCACCCCTTCATAAATCATTCCAACAATGGACTTAGAACCGACTGAGAAAGGATTTCGGATTCGTGACTGAGTCAGGAGCTACAAACTTCGTCCGAAGAAAATAAATTTTTGTTGTTGTCGCCCGTGTTTTTGTAGCGCGAAGAAACTAATGAAACTACCCCTGTCGCTTTAAGAATCTTATTTTTATTAAACAATAATCCCTCCACTTAAAAAAAAATAATGTTTAATAAATTCAGATGCAAGTAAGGTAATGTAATAAAAGGAAAAGACAATACTTAAATAATAATAAAACAATAAAACTTGGCTTTTTTTCAATTTAAAAGGGGGGGGCAAAAATATAGTCTTTTGTAAAGAATTCTTCTTTATATAACGTAACAGTCTAAAACTATTTCTAACTGTGTTGTCTGCGCATTCTTGTACTAGACTAGAAAAATTATACGATTGAAAGTTTAATTAAAAAAGAAGATCCATGTTTCTTTGTTATCAGCATAAAATTACATCAAAACACGCACTCGATCAAAACACCCTAAATTTAAAATTTATTACAGCTCTGAGGATTTTTACATTTATAGTGATTGAATTCAAACCGTGAATGAGCTGATAAGATCAAATAATTTTTCGACTTTTAGAAGAAAGAAAGTAAAGAAGCAAAGAAAGAAATAGAAGAAAAAGGCCCAGTTAAGATTTAAAAAAATTAACAGAATTTATACGATTTAAGATTTAGCAACTTTTGGACTTTTTTAATAACACTGGGAAAATTTTTTATTATTGTTTTCTGTTGCGTGCTATTTTTTTTTAACTGATATTGATTACTTTCAAGTCACTGATTTCAAATCTGCATCGGTTTTTCTTTCTAAGCCTCAATTTTTTTAAATGACATTTTTTAGTCTCCGACCGGCCTGTGTAGGGGTTAGGGAACTGTCCTTGCTTCAGAAAGGTTCTGGGTTCGAATCCCGGGCAAGGCATGGAATTTCTTTCATTTTCTGTACTATTTGTCCTTACTGTGGGAGCAACGTGGACCCACCTAATATGGTGCCCCTGAAACAGTGGCCAACATATCTTCCCTTCAGATGCCTGTATGATA
This sequence comes from Parasteatoda tepidariorum, assembly GCF_043381705.1. Classification (NCBI taxonomy): domain Eukaryota; kingdom Metazoa; phylum Arthropoda; class Arachnida; order Araneae; family Theridiidae; genus Parasteatoda; species Parasteatoda tepidariorum. The sequence continues at coordinate 19,954,425 of NC_092207.1, forward strand.
CCTAGGTGGGTCATTCTAAAAGGTGGGCATTGGAAGAAAAAAAATTCTTTTTTAGTCGTAATGTACAAGTTTAAAAACGTTATATATAAAATAAGGTCACATGTTGCGAGAAACTTCTAGGGGAGTTAGGACACATAATCAGGATTAAAATTGCATAGGAACCCATACCCGGAAATTTCGTCCTACACCACTAGGGGCTCTTCCTCTATTATGAGCAGTTTCTTCATACGCTTCTGAACAGGTCATAATAGGGACTAGCCACGTTCGACGACATTTCCGATCATTGGCTCCTATGCAGTTTCAATCCTCATGATCTGCACTAGCACCCCTAGAATTTTGTCGGAACATTTATGTTAAAGTCTTCTAACTCGTGCATTACGATAAAAGTAAACTAAAGATGTAATTTTTTTTTGTAGAAAAAATCTATAGCTTTGAGTTAAAAACTAATTTCAGTTTCGAAACTCCCACACCCGAATTAGGCAAGATCAAGTATTTGTATAAATGCAACAAAAAAATTGTTCCCCAATGTAATAAATTTATTACTGAAATGCTAAATATTTCTATTTGAAGAGCCGATCCACGTGTGAAACTTGATAGGTATGCATTGAAATCAAATCAAATAAAAGAAAATGATTTAATATGAACCACAAATTTCTAGTCTCAAAATATGATTTACATTTAATTTTAAAAAAAATCCCTCGTAATTAATTTGCGTTTACTGGTTTAAAATTCAGGAAATTTCAAAAACCGGTTCGCAGCACTTTATATATATTATTAAAAATCTTTGCTCAGGTTGAATTCAATCTCTGCATTTCGAGCCGTTGTGGCTCAGGGGATAGAGCACTCGCCTCCCAATGAGATGAACAGGGTTCGAATCCCGGTGATAGCTGGTCGATTCGGATTTCGCACCCGGCTCGCACCGACCACAGTGCTGACGTAAAATATCTTTAGGGGAAGACGGATCACGGGATCGAGTTCTCTCGTCGTCAAACTGACCATGGGAGGTTTTAGTGGTTTTCCTCTCCATATAACGCAAATGCGGGTGAGTTTCATCAAATTAAGGCACATTTCTCCCAATAGTTGACATTAAGCAAATCTCTCCAAATACTTGATTCAGGAGTTCCCTTGTCTTTTGGATTAGATTCAAAATTACAAGGCTATGGAATTGAGCAATAGTAGTCGCAAACCCAAAATTGGGGTCAGCTGTTCAACGACTGTTATAAAATAAAATATAAAATCTCTGCATTTATAGAGCATAAAGTATACCAATTTTCAGCTCTTTCTTATTACATCTAAAGTTAAAAGCTTAAGGATCGCAATGTGTTGCCACAAGTAAGAAATAAATATCCTCGTGTCTGTCCACACGATGTATGCGACCCCTCCTCAAACTACCCCACCCCCCCGCACTTATCGGAAAAAAGGAGGGGCATAAAAAAAATAGAAATAAAACATCTCTCTCTAGTACTTTAAATTAAAAGTCTTTTTGAGAACAAATAATTTTTCAGAACATGGAAGCTGTAACTTTTTGTTAAGTTTTTTTTTCCTCGTCTTTTTTTTTTCCTTTTAGAAGCCGGTTTTAGTTCCAGGATATAATTTGACTCCCTGTAGTTTTACGAGAAAACAGGAGCAAAGAGAGAGGGAGAGAGGAGGGAGTGCAAAATTATTTAATTTTGTTCCTTTTATAAGGAAAAATATGGAACGTTTTTAAGAAAAAGGGGACTCAATCAAGCAAGGCTGTTGCATTGAAATGAGACGCGTGACCTGACGGGATCACATTTACATATTCGAAATAAAGTGGAACTTCGGTGACAGTTTCGATTTAACGAAATGAATAAAAGATAGTTAAATTGATAGTTGAATTAAGATAGTTTAAATGAGATATTAATGTTAGTTCAGTAAAGAGAGTTGAAATAAAGTTTAGAGTTAGTTAAGTTTTAATAAGTTTCACCTTGAAAAAGAAAAAGCATAAAATTTTAAATTTCGTTCATCAGCATCAGTTTCATAGAGAGATTAAAAGTTTATTTACGAATAATTTCAAAATTTTATCGATTCAATTTATCGAAAATAATTTTTTTTTTCGGATTTAAGTTTGAAATTTTCATCTACGAGAAGTCTTCATAAAAATTTAAATATTTTTTTTCCTCAATAGACAAAAACTTAAAATTAACTGTTTAATGCGATAGAGCAGTGGTTCCCAAAAATTATTATGCGGAATCCTAGGATTTAGTGGAAAGGTCGCATAGATTTATTTTGCCACTTATAATTTTGGAAACCTTTATTTATATTTCTTTTTCTTTTTTTTAATATGTTGTTTGTTTTCGTGAAATTATTTAAGTAAAAATGCTAGAGAAGAAGAAAAAAAAGAATGAATAAAAAAAAAATTTGTGCCTTTAAAAAAAATTACATTAACATTTCCAATTCATTATCTGTTTAATGCGATAGAGCAGTGTTTCCCAAAAACTATTATGCGGAATCCTAGGATTTCGTGGAAAGGTCGCAAGGATTTATTTTGCCACTTATAATTTTGGTAACCTTTAATTATACTTATTTTCTTCTTTTTTCTTATATTTTGTTTGTTTTCATGAAATTACTTAAGTAAAAATACTAGAAACAATGAATAAAAAAAATTATATGCATTTAAAAAAATTACATCATGCATTTCCAATTCAACTTTTCACTTCAAAATAAAATTTAAATTCAACAATAAAGAAAGATGTTTGCTTTGAAAATTTTTCTTCGCTTTTATTTTAACGCATTCTATAATTAAACTTATTTTACTTGTTATCAGTCTATGCATACGTTACTGCGAATACTGGTTACTGCGATGCCCGGAATTGGTGGTAGTTGACTTCCACCGGTGAATGTTGACATTTACATAATCGGTGAATGTTGACATTCACATTCTCCACGAAGACAAATTTCTCCCAATACTTGACCTAGGAGTTCCCTTGTCTTCTGGATTGGGTTTAAAATTACGGAGTTGAACAAGGTTACGGAGTTGAACAATAATAGTCATAAACCCACAATTGGGTCTGCTGTCCAAAGATGGTTATAAAAATTACATAGTCGCTTTGGTAATTGTCCGAAATATATACTACGTCTAGTTAAGTGCCACTGCCCGGTATACATTTGCCAGATATACCCTACACTGATGTATTTTTAAAGTTCAATGCCACTTCCCGGTATACAATACATCAATGTATTTTTACATCAAGTGCCACTGTCTAGTATGCATTTAACCGGTACTTCGAACACTGATGTTTCTCCTCATCTATCTTCAGCAGATTTTGAAATATCGAACAAATTTAATAATATTAACGAATAAATTAATATAAGATCGGATATAACTAATATTTTTGACATTCACGAAAGCGACTATGTGATTGTTGACATTCATCGGTGAAAGTCGACATTCTCTCGATTTTGGTCATTCTCGGAACTAACATTGAGGAAACGTTGAAAAAATTTCGTTTTCACACTTTCAAAATAATTAGTAGTCTTTCTTTGGCAAGTGTGTTCACAAACTGTTAATGAACTTTATAATGTCGGGGTTCTGCTGGATGAAAGTCAATCATTTAGACTCTCCCAGTTTGCGAACCACTCTGAATTTGGGAATTTTTACCCTTTCACTTGCATTTAAAGAACACGAACTGAGATAATTTCTACTCTCTCGCACCCTTATGGATGGTGTTTACAATATAAATGTAAACAACAATCTCGAGCTTTACTTCCGGTTAGAAAGTATACAGCTGCTTACTACAGCTTATTCTGCGAGGCGATATTTTCAAACAGATAATTTTGCTTTTAATAAAAGAAATAAATTATATAATTTCTTAGCTCAAATCAGTTGTAAGCATAAGATACTAAGGATATTAAGTAATTTTGGCGAGTTTGAAGTGAAAATTGGTTTTAGTTATTTATAGATGTATTGTTAAAAAAAAGTGACATGGGTATTAGATTAAAAAGAATTCTCTTTTTAAGCAATTCTGATTTGAGTTCATTTTAATTGTTTATTATTGTTTGTTCTTGGTGCAAGCCAGCACCATCATGCGTTAGTGGTAGCATATTGTTCGAGCAGCGGATTAAGTTCATTTTACAAATTATCATTTAGGTTTATAATTCGAAGTTTGTATATTTTTAACAAGGTAGGAAGTGTTTTTAATGATTCTTTTTTTTCTTATTACAATTCTTACGCCTTTGAAATGACAGGTCTTCAAATGACGACACATACAACGATTCTTCTTTTAAGCAAAAATTATAAATCAGGTAACAAGTACAAGTATACCAGAAATACTTCTCAAGATAGCCTAAAAACACAATGATCACGTTGTAAGCCAAATGACTTCTAAACACGCCGAAAACAGTAATCCATAAGTATAGGGAGCCAAGAGCTTGCAGCGCCACACAAATTATCTGAAAATTCTTAGGTTTATATCTACTCGGAAATTTTTTTTTTAAAAATTGTTCCTCGCTAGTTAAAATCTAACATTTGTAAAAAGATAATGAAAATTTACGAAAAAGAAAACACATCTATTTAATCTTAGTGGGATTTCAATTACTTTATAAAAATAAACACAAATTTTTTAAAAAAAATAATAAAAACATTTTTAAACAAGCCTAAACGATGAGAGACACAATTTCAAGTTTAAATGCTTCCTCCGAAGAAAAAAATAAATTTCAAAATGATTTTATATTTAGAAGGAAAATATATCGTTTGGAAATGAAGGTGAAAGGGGAAAACACCTTTTAATCCAAGATTTTCTAAAATATGTATTTGTGAAAGTGTCAACAGCGTTAAGATACCCTTCAGCAATTCTCAATAGAATCGTTTGCTTTTAAAACTTGTTGCCAGATTTTTTTTTCCCACCTTCTAAACCCTTACGAAGAAAAAGAAGTTGCTGTATCTTAGAAACCAATAAATAGAACAAGGAATGAAAGAGCTTCTGTATCGAAATAGAAGCAGAAAAACGTTTGAGACTGAATGTACGAATTCGTGTTCGAATTTTCTGAAAAGAGTTCACTATCTACCTCTTTTCCCCGAATAAAATGACATTGCCCCCCTCCCCGATTTTTACCACATGGTTTCACTTATTTATTCTTCGAAATAGTGACAGAGCCGAATTTATTCCCTATAGAAGAATAAGAAGAAAGGGAAAAGAGGGAAGAAATAAGGTATAAGGTGTGTTTCGCTTTAGTGACAAGGAAAAAGTTTGACGTTGATAAACGTAGGCGCATACATAAGAAGGGGAAAAAAAAGTTTGTTTTCGACGAGTGTTAGTAACGTTATATGTGCATGAAAAAGCAAAAGAAGAAAAAAAATGCATACATTTTAAAAGCAAATTCCAATACTTGCGTCTCTAGAAAAGCATGAATCAAATCCGCATTACTTCAGTGTATGAAAAAGAAAAGGATTTCTTATAAATAAAGTTCCATATTATCCTGCTTAACCCTTTCTCAAAGTAAATTATTTTAATTAAAATAATCTTAAAAAATTCTTTTTCTTTATATATGTAAATTACGATAAGCCAATTTGGAATTCTTAACGAACCTGAATTACTAAACTCCTGACAAGCAAATGTGAAAAATTTTACGACAAAACATAGAATATCTTAGGACAAGCAAAACAAGTAAGAAATACCTTACGACAAGCAAACACGGAATAACTAAGAAAAAGCAGCCCTGGATCATTTTACGACAAGCCAACCTGGAATGCCTTACGATATGCAAACCTGGTATACTCCCGTGCAATTGAAAAAACAAAAGCAAGTGCTTCACTTTAGATTCCGCAGCTCGAGAACTTTTTTTCTTTCTAGTGCTAATGGGGACGCTAAAATAGAATTTGAATTTCAGAAAACTGATAAAGCAAAATTTAGTTTTGAAAATGTTTTTTTGCGACATGTAGTTTATCGTACATAGATGCTAAATATATATAAATCTCAATTTCGAATTTTTTTTGTCGCTGACGCTGATTTTTCTTTTCTACAACAGTATACCTTACGAGAAGCAAACTTGGTATACCTTACGATAAGCAAACCTGGAATTTCTTACGATAAGCAAACCTGGAATACCTTACGATATGCAAACCTGGAATACCTTACGATAAGCAAACTTGGAATACCTTGTGATAAGCAAACCTGGAATATCTTACGATATGCAAAACTGGAATAATTTACGATAAGCGAACTTGGAATACCTTACGATTAGCAAACTTGGAATACCTTACGATATGCAAACCTGGAATACCTTACGATATGCAAACCTGGATTACCTTACCATAAGCAAACCAGGAATACCTTACGATAAGCAAACTTGGAATACCTTGTGATTAGCAAACCTGGAATATCTTACGATATGCAAAACTGGAATAACTTACGATAAGCGAACTTGGAATACCTTACGATAAGCAAACTTGGAATACCTTACGATATGCAAACCTGGATTACCTTACGATAAGCAAACCAGGAATACCTTACGATAAGTAAACTTGGAATACCTTGTGATAAGCAAACCTGGAATATCTTACCATATGAAAAACTGGAATAACTTACGATAAGCGAATTTGGAATACCTTACGATAAGCAAACTTGGAATACCTTACGACAAGCAAACTTAGAATATCTTATGATAAGCAAACTTGGAATACCTTACGATAAGCAAACCTACATGAACAGTTCGACGATGTTTGCAGCGGCATGGACTGTCAGCACGATGACCATGGCTTTGGCTACCCTTGACGCTACATCACAGGCAAGAGTGTCTCCAACGGTGTGATCAACGACGAACCTGGACGCAGGAATGACATGACGTCGTCTTTTCAGACGAATCCAGGTTCTGTATACAGCATCGTGGTGGCTGCTTCCGTGTTTGGCAACATCGTGGAGAACGTCCACTGGCAGCTTGCATGCGACATCGTCATACTTGCCCATCACCTGGAGTAATGGCGTGGGGTACCATTGGATACACTTCTCGATCACCTCTTGTTCGCATAGCCGGCACTTTGAACAGCAGCCGTTACATTTCTGATGTGTTAGGGCCAGTTTCTCTGCCTTATCTTCGAGGCCTCCATAACGCTGCGTTTCAGTAGGACAATGCGCGACCCCATGTTGACCGTACTGTCCTGACTTTCCTTGACACAGAACCTGTTCGCCTGTTCCCTTGGCTAGCACGTTCTGATGATCTCTCACCAATTGAAAACGTCTGGTAAATGGTTACCGAATGACTGGCACGCCATCACTCGTCAGTCACTACGATCGATGAATCGTGGCATAATGTTGAAACTGCATAGAATGCTGTACCTGTCCATGCTATCCAATCTCTGTTCGACTCGATGCCCAGGAGAATAACTGCTGTTATTGCTGCCAGGGGAGGCTGCTCTGAGTACTGATTCCTCAGGATCTATGTATCCAAATATCCTGAAAAATTTAATCAATTGTTCTTCCAACTATAATGTATGTGCCCAATAAATATCATTCTGTTCTTTGCATTCCTTCCTGGTGTAGCAATTTTATGGCCAGTAGTATATATATATATTAGTTGCTCTTGTTCCTGATCATGAACGCTCTTATAGTAAGTTTGCAGCTGGCTATTTCGGTTTATCTTAATGTCCGTGATTATAAAGTAACCCGATACATTATTATTACTTATATATTTAGCTTTTTGTTCGAATCTTAAAATTCACACCAGTTCATATTAACTTGAAGGCATTACCAGTTCATATTAACAATAGCTAATATCATTGATTTTCATAAACACCACCTGCACATCATATCGAATTTTTGTTTATTTTTAAAAGTAGTTCCCCGCAAAGTAATAATATGCATGAACTTTCCAATCCCAAGTAACGAATTTTTAAATTCTTATGCAAATATTCATCGACATATCTGATAATAATTTGTAAAAAAATGATGAAACAGAATAAACTAATTTAATTATAGTAAATTCAATGTATTTTCATCTCCGTAAATTGCAATAAAAAACACTTTATTTCTACACATGCAATTTAACCTTATTTGTTTGTGTCTTGCAGGCTGCTTAAGCCTTCGGATGCTGAGCCTGGATGTACCAACTGCAGTAATGCGGGGTGAATCTATATGGTTGAACTGCACACTAGACTTAGAATCAGACGAACTGTACTCCGTCAAGTGGTACAAAAATGATGTAGAGTTCTACAGGTACCTCCCCAGGGACAACCCCAAAGGACAAAAATATGATTTACCCGGCGTCTATCTACAGGTAGGTTTCATTTAAGAATTATAAATGGCAAATTAAAAATGCAACTTCTCCGTGTAAAAGAACTAACCATTTTATGAATAGCTTCAATGGCTTGTTAGTTAAATACATAGCAACTGTTAATTGAATATGAAACAAGTATAAAAAAAATTTTAAGTCAATTCCTCCTTAGGTCAACAAAGAATTTTATTTTAGTTACTTTTTGTTAAATAATTAAAATTTTTTCTCCCATATGAAAGTAACATTGATTAATTAAATTTAATTAGTGAATTAGTATTTGATAAAACTGTATGAACTTCAAGTATCATCCAGAACAAGATTTTAAAAAAAATGTATTTGAACTTTAATGTATGAATAAAAATTATTTTATTAACGATTGAAAATTTGAACAAACTGTATAAATATATGTATGGAAAGTGTGAAATAATAGTAAGAATTGAAAAAAAACAACAACGTGATGTTCTTTATAAAATTTATCTCACACAGCGAATATAAAATAATTAAATATTTAAATGTGCGAAATAAACTATTTTTTTGTTCAAATAGAGCTATGAGTTAGAAAATATCACTGATTATTATTATTAAAATATGTGAAAAACTGAATCGCTTATAGTAAAATTAATAAATAATTTGTGCAAAACAGGCAATTCATGTTTGTTTCTCTTTTCTTTTTTTTTTCTTAAATAAATGTTAATTTTCTAAAATAATTAATTGTCAACTTCTTTAAATTATCCAGTATAATATTACCTAGCACACATTTTCGGGCCCATCCTTGGTAACTAACAAATGAAACGCACTTCAGTACTGCAATAAGAACGAGCTTCAGTACTGCAGTAAGAATGTAAAACCCCTCTATTTATGCATTACCTCAATTTGCTCCTTTGGCAATCTGGCAATCTTGTTACGAAAATATTTTAAATCATTCTTGAAAAATTTCCCGTTCATGTAAGTTCATTTGAATTCGCTATTTGCTTTATAGATTTCGTTTCATGTTTTATTCTGTTTTTTCTCTATACTTTATTTTCTGTTTTTACGTGATATTTTTACTTAATGTGTTCTATTTTACTTGTTGTAAAATTTTTGTAAAAAAAATTTTTTTAGTGCTCCTCACACTATTGTATTGATATATTTTGCTTTGGCTATATTGATACAATATTAGAAAGCACTCTTTTTTGCGGATATATCGTGTGGGCTGATGAAAAGATTATATCTTTTATTTTCCGGATTTTTTAAAAAAATATTTGTTCTTTTTTTTCCAGTTTGTTATTTTTTTCATTATAATTTTTCTTTCCCCCTCTTTTTTCATGTATCTATAATTTTCATATATATATCCTAGCTAGGTGATAATTTTTTTTACTCAGCTGATTTTGCATCAGAAACTCAGAACATTTATAATGTGGGATGTCANATATATATATATATATATAGACCATTTTCTTGCGGTCGGGTATAAGGACATCAATGGTCTAAAAAATGTGTTTTCGAGAAAAAAATTTCGGGGTACACATAGTGGTAGTGTCATTCTGGTAGTGTCATTCAAAAATTAAGAATTCGAGTACTTACTGATTTTTCTGGATCTTAAAACATAGAACGCATCGTTTTTAGATATTACGGCACCTTTCACGGAATGTTCGAAAATCCTAGAATGGTCTAACCCTTTCAAACTCCTTTTAATAACAAAAATATGTTTTTTCTTCTCGTTTCATCAGCATATTATAAAAAGTACAAGGAAAGTAAATTTAGATATATTAGATTTAGCATATTGAATAATTTATCATAATTTGCCTTTAAACATAAAATAGAGGAAGTGATATCCGAGTTAAATTCATCATGGCAAAAAAAAAAAGGCCAATCAGTTATGGCGACGTGCAACAAAAAGAGCTACAAGTTAATTAACAAATCAACCTAACCAAGTCATGTAAAGAATTTCCCCCGTTTCCTCCCCACTTTGTAGTGACAAGCTCTCAAAAATCATCGTCCCCCTTGTTAGTCTATTCGAGAACATTTTATATCGAACAGCAGAGAAACGTGTGATGTATTCGAAGGAGTGATCATTTGCAATTCATGAAGGTGGGAATGAGATTTTGAAATCTTCACTTGCTCTGAGTGAAGACTAAAGATTTAATTTATCCTAAAGCAGATGGAAATTCTGAACGCGTCTAAGCATGTCCACTATAGGTGTGCTAAATAGATAAGTTGTAGAAAAGATTTGTGACAATGTCCTGCTGTGGTAGTACGTTTGCTCTTCGAACGATGTTTAAAAGGGTATTTGTACATTATGTACTGTCTATATTCTATATATACTGTATGATTAAAGTTTTCTGTTCTAGACGAATAATTGAAATTCTTATAACATGTAACCTTTTACAACAAATGCAAAGTTGGTTTTTAGTTTTATTACCAAAAAAAAAAAAATGTGGCGTCTGGGTGGTTTTCAAAGAGTAAATACTGTTATAAATTCTTGGATAAATATTTTATTTAAAACTATATGTCTTTTCTTGAATATCTGAAATATTATTCTTAATGTAACACAACTGTTTTACCAATTAACGAACTCAACGTAACAAAATCAAATTAAGTTTAGCTAAAAAATAATAGGAATAATTTTTAAGGAGTAAGAAAAATAAGTAGAATAATATTAGGAATGGGAGTATGTAGAACAAAATATATAACTAGAGTTTGGTGATACTACGAACTCCTAAAAAATGTAAGCCAACGTTTCCTAGAAATTATTTCCCTCGCCATGATTAAAATCGTGTGCACAGCTTTATTAAATTTAAATTAGTGTAAGGTTTGTCACCACTAGATGGCTACACGCGGTTCTTGAACGATGTGATTTTGCTATTATTCCTTTAGATTTTTTTGTTTGTGACGTGGCATAATAACCGCGATGTGTTGTAATAAATTTGTTTTCTGCCTCAGAAAGGGTAGCGTGAAATCTATTTTTATGGAAATTTGAAAAAGAACCTGCATACTTAATTATTAGCAATTAATTTTTATTTAGAATTTCATAGCAAACAACTTTAAAAATATGCATAATGGGCTAGAATTCATCTACAATGTACTTTAAAAAATCATGGCTAAAATGAAAGAAAGTAGCAAGGATAAAAAATTTTTTTAAAAAAACAAAAATCACTCAAAGCCGTTTTATTTAAGCTTGTCAGACTCTTTATTATACTAAATTTGAAAAACTACTCGTATAACATGCATTACATTGATATTGCATGGAATTGAATTATGCATTGCACTGACATTGCGTGGAATTGAGTACTTGCAACTCGAGAAGAAGAATGCGCAATTAACCATGCGATTTAAATCAGATCTAATTCGATACCTGTATAAAGGCCTGGTTTCTTAGGACAGGTCAGAGTTGCAAAACGTTAGCTTGAAGCGAGTGCTAACCTCTGATTGGTTAATTTGTGAGTTAGACAGCATACGTCATCGAACGCTCAGCTTAAACGACGACTGACGTCCGAATCAACTGCTGTTGGATTGGAACGTAACGTTAACGACGGAAGCAATGGCGGACAGCAGCCAACAGATCATTGAAATCTGCCAAGATTTTGATTCCGAAGAGAAATTAATCTCTGACTTTAAAAAATGATCTAATTTGTATTATATTACAAAGATTCCGTGTTTAAAACAATCTGTGGTTACAGATTGAAAGGTCATTTTTTTCCCTCTAAAGCACTGGTCGGCAATAACGCATAAAGTTGTAGGAACGAACTAAAAAATCAAAATAAATATTTGTTCACGTCATTAACGCTTGCGCAATGCAAGATAATGTTTGAGTTGGAACGACTGCTCACGCTTGGCGTCGGGGTAACGTAAACTTCCCGCTGATGCCCAGACAAGGCTCTTGTCTTAAGAAACCAACCAGGCCTTAACAGTAGTCACACATGCCAAACCTGATTGGATTCTGAATCTACGAATGACGCGATTCTGAATCTACGATGACGTCGCTTGCAGGTATACAATTGTACAAGAAACTAAAAAAAATTCCTCTCTCCTGTGGTATGTGTGATGGGAAACAGGAATTGACAATTGCTGGAAGGCAATGTCAGTAAGGTAAAATAAATGACGTAAGACAAACGCAAGAAATATTTTGCTCTTACACTGAGACTTCCTTCGCCTAAAAAGATAGAGCTTACTTTAAAAATACATAACTTAAATTAGTAAATCGTTCTTTATAGTCACAAAAACTGTATTTTGAAGGCTCTGTTTTCACATGAAATAACTTTTGCGAATACTTCACATCTGTAATTTTAATAACAGGTATGAATTTTTAACAGTTATTCATGAATGTCAGATCAAGTTGAAAATTATTTTTATGCAGCGCCCTCTATGTTTATTCTGAAAATGACATAGAACGTCAATATGAAGAAAAGCCACAGTTTATGAAAATGAAAATCATTTGTGACTTTGTTTTTTAATTATTAAAAAGTTACTCTTGCACTGCATTATTTGAGCCTATAAAAATTTTAAAAAAATTGAGAATCGTTCATCGATTTTGATAATTTTTATCTAGGCGGAAAAAGCTCGCCAAATTGGCGATTTTTTTCTTAGAAAAAAAAAAGTTTAATAGCTTTTAAGATATTTATGTTACTTGTCAATTTTAAAGCCCAGATATTTATTTACGACAAGAAATGGTACATTCAGATTACAATTGAAGCTCTGACTTAAGGGTAAGGAACTTAAACTATGACTACTTTTATTTTTCTTGGCGAAAGAGCTGCAAAAAACACGTAAATCAGACGATATTAGGAAAGATAGGAGAAGAAAAAAATTAAGAGGATTAAAATTATTAGAGTTCTTGGGAGGGTAGAACTTGGACCTTAAATTAACACGATCATGATCTTTTATTCTTTTGAACAACTTAACAATTTTAAACAACCGACAGTTGAAATGTTTAAAATCAGACGATTGAGATAAAAAAAGAACAAAAATTAAGGGGGGGACAGCTCTCCGGGTATTAGAACTTGGACCTTAAATCAACACGATCATAATCTTTTATTCTTTTTAACAATTTTAAACAATCGAAAGTTGAAATGCTTAAACAACCAGCTGATTAAGCAAAAAAAGATGAAACACAATCTGCATAACTCAACGAGTGGATATAGCTAAAAGAATAAAGGATATATAACCCAATTCCCGTATATGCCCCTCTTTTGCCACTATTATATTCCTCTCTTTCTAAATATCATCCTTTTGCAGATGAATTACGGTTTTCAATTAACTGAAATCTTTTCAGCAACATACCAGAAAAGTTTTCTCTTTCGCTATAAGAGCTATAAGCAGCCGACTAGATACTCCTCCCCTTCCACCCATATTAAAACAAACAATAACTAAATTAAAAAAAAGAGAAAAGACATCCAATTATGGGAAGAAGTACTCTCATCCATGGAGAATGGTTTTCCTTATTCACGAGGCCCTTCGTTTGCTTATCGATGAAGCTCTTTATTAGGAATATCGATATAACATCCGATATAACTTGCAGCTTGCAGATGAAGTTTAATTATCGTTTAGTGACATTCATTTTTCACTCGCAAGAGGTCCTCATTCAAAAATATTTAATGACGTCACTGGCAGTCAGAGAGTTTTCTCACTTTTTATTGGTCCAGATAAGAATTCATCTGAAAATCAACTCGGATGAATTAATATTTAATTGGCTAAAACCAAAAGTTCCTTAAACTTTTCATGTACTCTATAATTCTTTTCATATTGAAACATTATATGCAACCACACTAATGTGTCAGTTATACATTATAAATATAAAAGAAGCGTGATTTTTCTACACTTTTTTACCAGAGTTGGACGTCGATTACAGTAATCGATTACAACTCTAATTGGTTACAGATAATTACTGCTATGTAATCAATTACTTGTAATCGCGATTACAAGTAATCATAATTTTTTATTACATCAGAGTAGAGCAAAAATGTAATCTATTACATTTTTCAGGTATAGTAATCAATTACTTGTAATCATGATTACAAATTTCGATTACAACTGTAATCCTGATTACATAGCCAATTACTGAAATCAATTACATGTAATCGTGATTACAAGTAATCAAAATATATGATTACATGTAATCATGATTGCACATTTTCATAATTTTGATTACATTTGTAATCCTGATTACATAACCAAATACTATAATCAATTTAAATGTAATCATGATTACAAGTAATCAAAATATATGATTACATGTAATCATGATTATATATAATCTTGATTACATGTAATCATATGTTTTGATCACTTGTAATCATGATTACCCGTAATCGCTTTTGTTGTGATTACTTGTAATCGCAATTACTTGGAATCATGATTACAGTTGTAATCAAAATTTTGGTGAATTGTAATCAAGATTACAAGTAATTGATTACTCTAATCAATTATTGTAATCACGATTGCAGCTGTAATCAAAATTTTTAAAAGTTGTAATCACGATTACAAGTAATTGATTTCTATTATCGACTATTGTAATTACGATTACAGCTGAAATAAAAGTTGAAATTACGATTACAAGTAATTGATTACTGTAATTGTTTGTTGTAATCACGATTACAGCTGTAATCAATATTATGTTTTCTTGTAATCATGATTACGAGTAATTGCCCAACTACCAGAGTTACAAGTAATTGCCAACAGTACATTTTTGCCCAACTCTGCTTTTTACCCACAATGTATGTGAACTTTTAATAAAAAACGTTTCTACTAACATATTTCATCATCTACGTCCACATTCTGTGTATTATTAACGGAATTTATTCGATCATATTTCTTCAGCAACTAACTTTTTTTCATAAGTATTTAACAGAAATTTTCTATTTTTACTTATTTCATCAAATTTTCACTTATTTCATCATTCATTTACAAACACTTTGTAGGGAATTAACTGAATTTTTTTTCCTTTTCACATTTTATCATTTACTAATACCTTTTATGCATATTTAACAGAATTATTTCATTTTTTGATCGTTTTTTTTTGTTCCCATGCACTTTCTGTGAGAGTTTAACAGAATTATTCAATCTTCCGCATATTTCTCTATTCTCCTGCACTTTCTATAAGTACTCCATTGATATTTTTTTTATTTTATTTCATAGAATATCCACTTATTTTCATAATTTAACAACATTTTTCCTAAGCTTTTTCAATTATTTCTTCATTTAATAAAACTGTACAGCAAATAGAATAAGAAACTCAGCATTTAATTACAGAACGTAAAAAAAGAACTTTTGTATGTAAAAAAAAAAGGTTTATGTTGTTGTTTTATGTCTTAGTTTCAATTTAACTTACAGAGATCAGATAGTAATGTACTTTATTCCACTGTTATTTTCTACGCCCATATAAAAGTTTCAAGTTCAGGTTACCGACAATTTTGAGAATTTACATCAGTATGGTAAGTTACATTAGCTGCAGTTTTTATTCAGTGAATCAATTTGAAATACTGTGCTAAGATTAGCAATACCACTACAATTATTTTCCATTCATTCATTTATTTTTTCATCCAAATAATCCATGAAATAAAAATGAACTATTTTCGAATCAAATCATAGAAGCTGATCACGGCATGGATGCCCTTAAGAACTATTTATATATACACAAATCGTATGTTGTAAAAATTGAACTAATGCTACGAGAATACTAAAAATGGGAAGATGGGAGGTTTACTAAAAATGAGGAAATAAATATTACCATACAAAACATTTCACCTTGGTACTAAGCCTAAATTGACGGTACTATGTAGCTGATCAAAAGCATCGTGGACTAGGATATGTCTTTATGCAGGGTTACCAACTCCTACGCTTTTTATAAAATACTTTATTAAATGGGTGAACCAGCAAAGTATGAAGCTTTCGGCATTTTGGTTAATTTAGCAAACGTTTTCAAAACCTCACCACCAAAGAACATGAACAAAATAGTTTTCTATACGAATTTTCGAATTATTTTCATGTAGTGGCCTGGAAAATAACTTTAAAATAAATTTACTGACGAAAGAATTATACATTAAAACTTAAAATTTGTTACCAGTAGAAGAAATTTTCTCACAAAGCGTAGACAGTTGACACAGCTTTGTTCGTATCAATCGCCTAGACTTCGCCAAATTGGAATAAGTCAGAAGTCTATTTAATGAGAGGTTAGGTAGGGTTTATTTTACAAGTTATAGGTTTAATTAGAAGTTTAAACCATTTTCTAGAAGTACCGAAAATCACTAATTCTAAGGTCATCACCAAGGTCAAATCAGAGGAGCATTTCTCTATCCCTCTATACTAAAAAGGTCCCGCAGTGGACTGATCGTTAAGACACGGTTCCCAGCAGATCACCGAAGTCAAGCATCACTGGTTGCGGTCAGTGTGCGGTTGAGTGATCACTTGGATCAGTCTGCGTAAGGACCGAGGGTGTGCGGTATTGGTCCTCGTTAAACTGTTCTACCGTAAAGTGCAGGTCTTCGGGCTACTGAAGCAGGGGTGCCACCCCCCCTGCAGAGGATCAAAATTGTGATGGCGTGTCTTCGGATCATCCTCAGGGATCCAATAGCCCATTGTGCAGCTCTAGTGCGACGTAAATGAACTACAACTACAACTGTAATAAAAAGCGTCTACTAAAGAGGTCTTGAGTGTTTAACTACAAGTTACACTTCATTTGGTTACGCCTAAGCTATGAAGTATAGGAAATTGAAACTATTAAGGAGTGTAGGAAAATGTATACGGAATTTAAAAAATTTAACATTCGATAATTAGTTGTTATTAACTAATTAGATGGAGTTATTAACTGTTAAAAATTAAACTAAAACACACAAAAAAAAATTTCTTTCATACATTCTTATATATTTTTATTATAATGCTAGAAAGCGTTTTTGAAGTTTTCTAGCTTGTAAGTCATTGGAATAAGTCATAAGAAATGCTCCAACTTCTTTTTGAAGTTTGTAAGGTATACAAACTTTTATATCCTCTTAAAGAATATAATGTTTAATGGCAAAATCCAAAACCTGCATGAAATCGTTTGCAGCGATCCTGATAAATAAAAATTAAATATAGAACTATTTCATTTTCTTGTGTCTGTTTATACATTAAAAAGTGTAATTTATTCTGAGAAAACGCTCCTTTTTATACCAGATTTCGTGATTTAATTTAAAGGAAGCTCTAATTGTTAGCCAATTTCAATGTCTGTTATTTGATTATTTGGTCTTTGTTGCAGTACGTAAAAATCAAATTATTTGATCTAAAATTATTTTGGACTCACTTTTTTGGTTTGCTGTACAATAAAGCAGTTTTCTTGCATAATCTTTAGAACATATATAAAAACACCTTTTTTTATTTAACGTCCTATGTGTAATGTTGTATAACAAAATTAAGTATTTACCATTTTCAAATAAAATATGTACTTAAAAAAGAATTTTAAAAAATCGCCAGACATCTTGTCTAAAAAATTATACAACACATACGATAAGCAATAAAAAAACTTCCTAATAACGTAAAGGAAATAACACAACTAAGCCGATTTTAAGCTTTATTAACTTTATTGAAAGCAGTATTTCAACAAAAGAAAAGTTTAATTAATATTTGTATCACGTATTGATATCAGAATAAATCAAAAAATAATGTCTTACACACACTCTTTTAAAACAAATTTATTTCTTCCATAAACGACAACAAATCCAGTCTCTTCGAGTAAAATAAACAGTTTCCTCTTTGACGAATAATGTTCCAGAAATTGAAATAAACTCCGAGATTAAATTTCGCTTATGTAAAGAAAGCAAATGAATAAAATTTGCACATTTCTTATACTACTCCTAAGTTGCAACAACCGTTTTAATTAAAAAGCTATTCGCTACACCAACCTCTTCCGTAAACCCCCTCTATCGGAGAAGGTAGAAAGCGATATTTTGAATAATTATTCCAAAAAAGAACAAACGCGGACATGGTTGACTCAGTAACGCGTTTATAACGCAATTTAATTTCAATTATTGCAGCCGACGATGATGCTTGCGGGTGAAATTATTCGCATATTTCGATTCCTTTTTTATTTCCGCTTTTATTTTTGGAATATTTGATTACACGCCAAAAGTAGCGCCAAAGTCGAAATCAAAACTTGTTTTTTTTTCTTAGAGAAACATCAGTAGATAGTTGATAGAGAGTTTGTAAATATTTTGTTTAAGTTATTGTAGTTGATAGGAAAATTGAAAACTTACGTTTGCACAACATTTTTCGTAGCTTTTATTTGTTGCCATCCAAATTTATTAAGTATCGAAATTCGTTCAATGATTAGGCAGATTTTTAAAGTTCAATTCTTCGAAGCAGAATTTACGAACGCAGCTGATGCGAGAAATTTTATTAGTGTTCCTTTGCAAATTGCTTTAAATGCATTATAAATTTAACTGTGTATAGAAAGGACATGTAATTACATGTTTTTTAACGCTATGAGGAAATAGCATAGTTAATTTTAATTGTTTTAGAATAATAGAATTATTTTATTATAACTTAAACATTTAAACGATTAAAAGTTGAACAATATTTTATTTCATCTAAATTTCATTTAAAGTTTATTCCAAGAATAAGTGTTCTCTAAGTATAATTTAAAGTTTTCATCTAAGAATTTCCATTCAAAATGTTTGAAAACATATCAATTGGTTACTTGCACTTCAAAAAGAAGAAGATCTCCCATACCCACACATGCGACCTATGAATTAACGATAAGTTAATTAAATACAAAACTGAATCGACCATCGAATGAGTTGAAATATAATTCTTCCTCGTCTACTTCTTTTTCTTAACTTGGATTTATTATTTGTTTATGTATTTTATTGTAACCGTGATATTTTTTTGCTTTGTGTACCTAGAAACTTCGATACATAATTAGTTTGTTTATGTTCTACATTGTTTCATGTCTGTCTTTGTGTTAATATATATAGTGAAAGAATCGAAATCTTTGTGAAAGAATCTTTGTCAAAGAATAAATTTAGAATGCGTCACTTCTTAAGAGAATTGATACTTGACGGGCTTGACTTTCTCGAAATAGAATGGAAAGAGCAGTTCCTAACGTAAACTAATGCCGCGTTTCAACAACCAATCAGGATCGAGATACCCACACTACGTCATTTGCAGGTATCCCGTTACCAATTTTCGAATACCCCATAACAGAAATTATCATTCCAGTGGAAAATGGGATAGCTCAGCGTCTGGACATCCGATAAATCCCAAATTTGTTCCTTAATAGACAGTTGTTAATAGACATCCGATTAATCGTTATTAAAAATGGCAGCTTCCATTCGTATGTGTACACGAAGTAGAAAAGCAATTGAACCCGGATAAAAAACAAAACTTAATATCACAGCTCATTCTGTCGACGATTATTTTGATTTTAAGGAATTTCCTTTCGTTTGTATTATAAAATGCGATGATGTCTTGGATGCTCCTGCGCTTGGAGTTTACTGCAAAGATGTTCCTGCTTTTGTTCAGTATGTGAAAAATAAACGAGATGTACTGGATGTTCACTTAAAAATGGGTATTGATGGAGTAGGAGGATTTTTAAAAATATGTCTTTCTGTCAAATGAGTTGGACTTCGAGAGCAGCTGTAAGCGTGTTAAGTATGATGAGGGGATAGCTGCAAGGAAATTTAAGGATTCTGGAGTTAAACGACTATTCATTCTAGCAGCCGTTCCGAGTGCACAAGAAAATTATAAGAATGTAGATCAACTCATTTCAACGTTGAATATAAGTCTTTTCCCCGGCACAATTGCAACCGATTTGAAGTTAGCGAATATCTTATCAGGTATAATGTCGCACAGCAGCGCATACCCATGCTCTTATTGTTATGCCAAGAATTATGAGCTAAGCAGCTGTGGCGAATTGAGATCCCCCGAAATATTTCATCGTATTATACAAGTTGGCTGACTGAAGGAAAAGGTTCAAAAACCAAAGCGAAAGATTATTTCAATTGCATTCATCCACCGCTAATTGCAACTGTTGGAGGCAAAACATTCCTAGACATCATTCCACCGCCAGAATTACACCTTATACTTGGTTGGTGTTGTTAACACTGTTTTCACGCATATGTTGAAAGAGTGTGAAAATGAATCGCTGACATGGACAAAAGTTTGTCACGTTCAGCATGAAATCAGACGAGGATGTTCTGGGTTTAAAGGAAATGCATGCAAAACACTTTTGGATAAAGAAGAACTTCTGCACCAGTTTAAAAATCTAGCAATACTGAAGTACGTTAAAGTATTTGACGACTTCAAAAAAGTGGTTTCTGCATGCTTCGGAANGAAAACTTACGTTTGCACAACATTTTTCGTAGCTTTTATTTGTTGCCATCCAAATTTACTAAGTATCGAAATTCGTTCAATGATTAGGCAGATTTTTAAAGTTCAATTCTTCGAAGCAGAATTTACGAACGCAGCTGATGCGAGAAATTTTATTAGTGTTCCTTTGCAAATTGCTTTAAATGCATTATAAATTTAACTGTGTATAGAAAGGACATGTAATTACATGTTTTTTAACGCTATAAAGAAATAGCATAGTTAATTTAATTGTTTTAGAATAATATAATTATTTTATTTTAACTTAAACATTTAAACGATTAAAAGTTGAACAATATTTTATTTCATCTAAATTTCATTTAAAGTTTATTCCAAGAATAAGTGTTCTCTAAGTATAATTTAAAGTTTTCATCTAAGAATTTCCATTCAAAATGTTTGAAAACATATCAATTGGTTACTTGCACTTCAAAAAGAAGAAGATCTCCCATACCCACACATGCGACCTATGAATTAACGATAAATTAATTAAATACAAAACTGAATCGACCATCGAATGAGTTGAAATATAATTCTTCCTCGTCTACTTCTTTTTCTTAACTTGGATTTATTATTTGTTTATGTATTTTATTGTAACCGTGATATTTTTTTGCTTTGTGTACCTAGAAACTTCGATACATAATTAGTTTGTTTATGTTCTACATTGTTTCATGTCTGTCTTTGTGTTAATATATATAGTGAAAGAATCGAAATCTTTGTGAAAGAATCTTTGTCAAAGAATAAATTTAGAATGCGTCACTTCTTAAGAGAATTGATACTTGACGGGCTTGGCTTACTCGAAATAGAATGGAAAGAGCAGTTCCTAACTTAAACTAATGCCGCGTTTCAACAACCAATCAGGATCGAGATACCCACACTACGTCATTTGCAGGCATCCCGTTACCAATTTTCGGATACCCATTACAGAAATTATTATTCCAGTGGGAAATGGGATAGCTCAGCGTCTGGACATCCGATAAATCCCAAATTTGTTCCTTAATAGACAGTTGTTAATAGACATCCGATTAATCGTTATTCCGAGAATTCCTAATTTTGTAACAGTTAACTTAGTTTACAGACATCCAATTATTCCCAATTTCAAATTAATCCCAATACTGATTCTTAACAGACAGTTATTAATAGACGTCAGATTAGTCCTAATTTCCGATTTTAAGCCTAATTTTGATTTTTTGGTACTGAAAGCGCATATATTTGTTAGTTAGGAATGGCAACAGCATTTGTGTTTGTTTGGTTTGTAGAAAGTAGTAGCCCTTAATTCTCACATTGGATCTGAATGAGACTGGATCATTCCATTTATTTCAAAGGTGGGGAAAGTGGAATTTACTGCGCATCATTTCGGCGCAGGAACTATACAGTGAATCCGATTGCAATATTTTCTTTGAAGACACATAA
Organism: Parasteatoda tepidariorum; assembly: GCF_043381705.1. Lineage (NCBI taxonomy): Eukaryota > Metazoa > Arthropoda > Arachnida > Araneae > Theridiidae > Parasteatoda > Parasteatoda tepidariorum. The sequence continues at coordinate 19,976,376 of NC_092207.1, forward strand.
GCTCCTATTCCTTCTGCAAGCAGATTTTTAAAATTAAAACTATGGCAACTAGTACAACACTTTAAAAAAATACTACGAAAAATACCACACCCCAATTTTAAGTCAAACAATACTTGCCATACATATTATTGTAAATACTACGTATGAAAGTAAATTCCGACGCATGCGCAGTAAATTCCATTTTCCCCACCTTTGAAATAAAGGAATGATCCAGTCTCATTCAGATCCAATGTGGGAATCAAGGGCTAGTGTAGAAAGTTGATACCAAATGTACGTGAATGCAGTAAGTAACGAGTACGCTTAAACTATAAAAAATAATATTTGTTTTTGTGTTCTATAAATAATTTATTAATGGTAAATTAACTACATAAGAAGCCATCAAAATCAGAAGGGAAATTTATTTCAAACCTTTTATTTCGCAATTTCATTGTAAATACGAAATGTTTATTTTCGTTAATGCATCAAAAAATCTATTTAAAAATATTAACAGATAAAATAGGCGACGATGTTAATGATAGACATAAAATTGGCGATTTATAAAGGATAATTTTGACTTAACAAATACTCCAGCGGAATTTCAAAGACTGCTGATGCACCACGCATAAGGTCCGTTGTACAAATAAGCGTGTATCATGTTTTTTTGGGATGACATACTTGTTTCAGCAAAAACGTGAAAAGAAATTATACAAAAGTTAACTGAACAGAAAGTTTGGAAAGAAAGAATTATCTGGGATTTATTATAAATAAAAACGATATCTAGCCTAGATCAGGAAAAGTAGAAATAACTAATTTTCCCCAACCTAAAAATATGCACGATGTTCAAAGACTTCAAGGTCGTTTAACAAGTTTCTTTAAAAGATTTATTCCTAACTATGTCATTAAAGTTCGATATTTAACTCAGTAGTGAAATTTTCTAATGAGAAAAGGATCAAGAAGAGGCGTTTGAATCCTTTAAAAGTAAGTTAACGAATCAACCAATTCTGGCTCTTTATATTGCTTCTGAAGCGAAAACTGAAGTTCACACAGATGCACGTGCAGATGGTATAGCATGTTTCTTCAGCTTGGAATCGATAACAAATGGCATTTAGTTCACTGTGTGAGTAAGAAGACTATCAGAGACGGTAAATAAATATGATTAGAGTAATCTGGAAGTTAATGGCAATTGTATAGAAGCCAGAAAAATTTAGACAATTTTTTGTTGGCCATCAGCTTTATAGTAGTAACCGATTGTCAAGATTTGTATATATGCTAAGAATTCGAATAACCCTCCAATTGAATACGGAGTATCCTCAAAGAATTTGATTTCGAAATTCGCCACAGGCCAGAAACTAAAATGTCTCATGCCGGTGCAATCAATAGGGCTTCAGTTTCAAACTCTTCAGATACTCTGGATTCCTTGATAAAAAAATAAGTTAAAGGTTTGTCTAGCTTTGAGTGTTGAAGTGCTTATGATACAGCATGAATATGAAACTTTTAAGGAATTATATATAATTCACAAGAAAGATATAGAAAACAGGATCAAAGGAAAGCAAAAGATCCAGAATTATATTTTGAAAAGTAACAGATTATTTCATGTCACTAATGAAGTTAAAAACAAAAATTCATATCAATCGAAAATTCATATTCGTTATACTAAAAAAATATCAGGAAAAGCCTGGTTGTAAAGTTTCAGGACCTTGGAGAAAGCTTTGCTGTAGACAAGACTGTGTATGAAATCAAGGAGTTGCATTGGTTTCCTGCTATGAAGAGACATGTTGAACTTCGAATGTTCGGTCAATAAAGTCCCAGGTGGTAAGAAACAAGGTCTTCTTCAGCCTATTCCATCAAAAGACCATTTGAGAGATGGGACAGGAAAAAGACCTTTTGCGAAAGAATATCTTGATCATTGAGATTTTTTTTTGTAACCAATAACAAAAGAAATAAAGAATTAATTGTCATTATTGATAACATGACAAGATTTTTACTTCTCTATCCTATGAAGATCGATGAAAGAGCGATATTGTCCAGCATAGCAAAGTTGATCGAAAAAAACCGAGCAAAAGCATTGGGATAGAAGGACTTGGAAGTAGAGAGAAACTTGAACAACACTCTAGGAAAAACATTTTTGGTATTCTTCATGGATATGTGCCCAGATATAAGGTTGTTTGCTGTTGGAATAATCCAGGGAAGCAACGGGAACGCAGGAGAAAAAATCGAAAAGGAACAAGGGAAAACTAAAACATATTACGACAAAGAGAACTCTGGTAGTACACCACAGTTTTAGAGGGAAATCAGTGCAGTTTGAAAACGCCCAAGGGCTAGAGGTGACGAAACCTCAACCACGGTATCAGGGACCTATTATTATGACCTTGGCATGCACAGTTTACTATAGCCAAGATTAGGACATATAGAATCTTCCAATCAGAGGCTAGCGATGATCGCCTGCATGCCATAACGGCTCATGTCAGTCAACTGAAAACTTGGAGAAGCTGGGATGAAGACTATCATAATTTCAGTAAATATTCTGATGAACCCAAAAGGCAACGACCCAAACGAACTGTCAATAGACCACCACTTTATAGTGATTTCATAAACTGCTTACTTTATCATTATTTCGTATTATTAATTTAGATGGTTTTATTGTAATGTATTTTAAGGTTAGTTCAATTGAGATTTATTGCAAAGTTAGGACGGTCGAATGTAACCAAATATATTTGAAGCGAAATGCACGTGAATGTAGCACGTTATTATATACTAAATGCACGTGAATGTAGCAATATTACGAATACGCTTACATTATCAATAAATATTTGTTTTTGTTTTTATAAATGATTTATTAATGTTAAATTAACTTCATAAGAAACCAACACTAGGCAGTATCTTTCAAAACTTTTCAAATTCAGGGCCATCTTCAAAATCACAACTTGTGATCACACACATAGTTGTGATCACAATCACAACTTCAAAATTGCAAAATGTGAGATGTATTAGTTCTCCAAATTTCGCATTATGTAACCCCAAAGAAACTGGACGGAAAAATACTTTTTTACTACACCATAGACTACATGCTTACTACACTATAGACTACATGCTTACTGCACCAAAACTTGATTCAAATAAGTGTAGATCATTTGACTAATAGACTACGAATTAAAAACAAGTTTATTTTTATATTTCTTGTATCATTAGCGTAACAAGCATATTTTTACATTTAATTCCTTTATTTATATTATTAGCATAACTTAAACAAATGTAATATTTCAATTAAAAAATAAAGATATTGTAAAAATGAGTCACACAATTGTCAGTCTTGGCAATTGTTAAAAGTGTGCTCGCAGTAGTTGCATACATATTTCGTCATTCCGCATTTCATGGATAGACAGAAAGTACGAATTCTGCGTTTGTTCTCCGCAATTATAGTCGCATCTCTGTGGGTCTTTCAATATTCAAAATATCTTCAATGTTTATTTGTATGAATTATAATAATTGAATTAGGATAATTAGGAGATGAGAGTAATAAGGAAAATTATATATTAATTTTTAAATATCGATCAAGTGTATTAAATAATTTTATAAAATTGAACTTCTATACGCTCCTGTTCTGTTAATGCTAATTCGCATTCGTCTTAGTAATTCTATCTTTGCTATGGGTATTTGCAAATCGATTTCATTTTAGGAATAAGTGTGTGTGTGCATCTTAAGCTAACTGTTCTTAATTTGAAATGCATCTAAAAAATAACTTAACTGACTGTTATGTGTGCACCGTTAAAACTGGGGTGTAATACCTATCGAACTCAAATTGTGTGAATGATTACTTCATTTCAAGTTAATGCCAAATAGAGCGTTCTATTTGCACCGATAACTGATAAAGCTTATACCAATCAGCAGCTCGTTGGTGAAAAAAGCAGTTTCGGAGCTCCATAAATTTAGCGAATAATTAGCGTATGTTCAAACTATTTACTAAATTCTTGTGTAAATGATGGAGAGCATGTTTTAAACGTATAACAAATTGTTTTGGACCATTATTAGAAATTAAATACTTAGAACACATTAGTTAGATATATTATTCGAAGTTAAAAATTTAGATACTGCCAATATGAAGGCGAAAATGGTAGTTTGTTTACATGAAGTGTATTGGTGAAATACGATTTTTTAATAAATATCATTAATTTCTTGTGATTTAAATCAAGAAAAGTTTTCAGTATCATCCAAATCTGTTTCATCAATAAAATTAAAATCTAAAACCAGATAAAAGTATAGTATCCAAAATTTTTAATAGCATTATTTCATTTCTTTACATTTTGAAGAAGAGAACCATAGGAAAAAAAAAAACAGTTATCAAGCGCCATTTTTTTTTAAATCTTCTAAACGCTTTCATTTTCGACGTTTTAAAAAGTTTATTACTACTAAATGCTTCCATTTTCGACATTTATGAAAGGTTATTTCTACTAAACGCTTTCGTTTTCGACATTTTTGAAAGATTATTACTATTAAACGCTTTTATTTCAGACATTTTTGGAAGGTTATTACTACTAAACGCTTTCATTTTCGACATTTTTGAAAGGTTACTACTACTAAACGCTTTCATTTTTAGCCTTCTTGATAGGTATAGTGTTGTAGAATGATATTTTCATTATCAATGATATTCATTTTACATTTTGGAGGAGAAAACCATAAGAAAAAAAAACAGTTGTCAAGCGCCATTTTTTTAAAAAAATCTTCTAAACGCTTTCATTTTCGACATTTTAAAAAGGTTATTACTACTAAAAGCTTTCATTTCCTACATTTTTGAAAGGTTATTACAACTAAACGCTGTCATTTTCGACATTTATGATAGGTTATTACTACTAAACGCTTTCATTTTTAGCATTCTTGAAAGGTATAGTGTTGTAGAATGATATTTTATCATCGAACGATCGTTAATAATAAAACGTCGAAATCAAAAATTCAATTTAAAATCCATGGTAGTGAATTAATAGGCTTTTGAAACTTTAATTTTATTAATTTTAAGCACGCTGCGCGATCGAGGCATTGTCGATATTTGTAATATCTTTCATAACAGACTTAGAAATATATTTCAAATCAATACATCAAGTCATAGATTTTAGTGTCTTCCCGATGCAGTACTCTTTAAGCAAAAAGAGAATCAACAAGAAGAGTAAAAGTATGAGAACCATTCTACTATAAGCAGCAATACCAAATAACAGAGGGGCTTAAACCAGAAAGAAGAAAAGAAATAATTTTCCTTTACCCGATAGCTTTTACCCTATTGTTCTTTAATAACTCTTAAAAGAAACGACCGAAAAAAGTTCTTTTTATGCTTCTTTTTCCCCAGAGTTTCGAAATTAGTTTCATTAATAGTCAAAAAACTCTTCGACAGTTATTTCAATTCTTCCTGAATGATGGCGGAGATATCTTCTTTTCGATTTTTTTTTCTGGAAGGGGAGGGTGTATGAGGGTCATTTTGTTATGATCCTTGTCTCCTTTCTTTGTGCCGGAAAATTCCATTTGTGATGAGAGCGTTCAAGCAAATCTGCATGAGAGAAGCTCTCCTCTTTCAAGAAATGGAAGGCCATTGCCATGGAATGATTTGTTCGAGGAAATCTTTGCCGCTTATGATCTCGGCGAATCGCGCCAGAGAAACTTTGTCCTCTGAAGTGAAGTGAACTGCGTCTTGACTTCACAACAATTTCATCTTTATTCTTTTGAGAGAATGTTTGAAATAGAAGATATACCTAATTATTTCTTTGTGAAGTTCACCTGAATAAATGTCGACGATTATTTTCCAGATTTTTTTTTTAAAAAAAAAGCGTTATAACAAACTGAAGTGAAACAATTCACCTTCTAGAACACTTTGAGAGGTGTTATAAAGGGTCTAAAAGTCACCAAATCATGCCTAGAATACTTTTTAAAAAAAAGGCGATTTAAAGGATATCAACTTATTCTCTAGAACACTTCAGAAAACGCTACCTCTATAAAACTCTATGACGGAAATAAAATAAATTTACCTTCTAGAACACTTTGAGAGGTGCTCTAAAAATTTCCAACTTATATTTTAGAATATTTTTTTTAAAAAAAAAGCGCCATATAGAATCTTAAATTTTCCAAGTCATCCTTAGCACACTTGAAAAAACAATGTAAAGGTTATCAACTTATCCTCTGGAATACTGTAAAAATTGTTTAAAAAAAAGCTATGACGGATCAAAAAGTAATTATGAAATTCTCTAGAACAGTGATGGCCAAACTGTCTATCGAGAACAACAACTCTGGAAGACATGTTCGGTAGACTGCGTTAGCGCTTCGGCTGACTGATATACTATTCAAAGAATATAAGAAGTAAACCAATTGCAAGATTTTTTTTAAAAGTTGGTAGTTCTTTTGGTTGGCAGCTCACAGTGGAATTTTAAAAAAATTGTTCGGAAGCTCAGGAGCTTTACAAGTTTGATGATCACTGCTCTAGAATATGAGAGGTGCAATAACAGATCTATAAGCAACCATCTTACTCTCTAAAACAGCGGTTCCCAAAAAGTGTTCCACGGAACCATAAAGCTCCCAGTTCTGCCTTTTTAACCAGTAATAATTTTTAAAACCAACAATTATATCTGTATCCACCCAAAAGTCCATAATTTTTGATATTTTGGTTATTTTTGATTATATATGTAAATTGCTAATGAAAAGAAAAACACCAAATTTAAAAAAATAGAGATTTTCTAATCATAAATTTAATGAATTAGAAAAAGGATATTCATTTACATATAATGCATAAGTATTTCTCGTCAAACTTTTCATTTTAAATTAATCAAATTTAAGAATGAATTATTATGTATCTTTCTCACAAATTAAAACAGTTCTTTTTTTTTGAAAACCATAATTCAGCTTATTTTGTTTAATTTCTACTTAAGCATACGAAAGAGAAAAAAAACAAATTCGAAACTAGAAGCAGCCACAGTCGTGTTAATTCGACGTCCTGACATTTAACCTAATTCTAAGACTGTTTGTTATTCATAACACAATAAAAAATTTGATTATTCATAGAAAATATATCCAATTCAATTTGTAGTATTTATTGGTTAGTATATTCACAGCTGCTTATGAACTCTTTTTGATATGCGTGGTTTCTGTCAAAAGAAATTCGATCATTTAGGGTCGAAGTCGAAAAAATTTGGGAACCTATGCTCTAAAATACTTTTAGAAAGGGGGGTTTGGCTGTTATGAATCTAAAAGTAATCACTTTTCCAACTTTTAGGTTGTCTTGATAGTTTCTTAAAGGCGAATTTTGTTATGGCATTTTAAAATTAAATCAAAATACTCGTAGTTCGATAAGAATTTTTTGAAAAAGTTCACTTTCATACTCAAATTAAAATGCAACTGTTTTCTTTTAGTTAAAGAGTTTACTATGAAATTGAGAGTTTACTATATAAATTGAGAACTTCTCCAAATATATCACAATCAATCCTACAACTTACATTGTTTTCTTTAAATTCCGAATAATGATCTTTTACAATATAAAATCTATATATACAGGCCATTTATCATTTTACCAGTAGTACGACACGAGTACAGTGTTGGGTGTACAGTTAGTACGATATTTTTACGAACTAAAAAACGAATTCGGTGGTTCAGACTTAAATATACTGACAAAACAATACCTTTATGACTTGTATTAATTTTATGCTGATGACAACCAAAACAATATGGAAATGAATAAGGAAAAACTGCATCCTATACCACGTGATTTTGCGGCCAATGAAAATGCACGGACAACGATGGAAAACTGTGACCTCAACATTAAATTTTTATATATAGTAAGAAATAAAAATAAAAAAATTATTAAAAAAATACTTTTGTAAATCTTTTAGAAATAAAGAGCTTTATATGTAGATACAAACTTTTTTCGGCATGTTCAATTAGTTTAAAACAAACGAAGAAAAATGCGAAAAGTGAATAACATTTGAACAACATTTTTTTTTAAGTATTAAAATATTGGAACCATATTTTTTTAATTACTTCAGAACCCCATTTTGAGAGTCAAATTAAAATGTATTAGATGTAAAAATAATTAGATTAATTACATAAAGTACATTTTATATCAGCCCTGATGGCAAAACTAAAGTTGAAACATGTTTTATTAAGAGATTAGATCAAAAGTTATTTAGTATAGGGTAATTCGTTTATGAGGAGGGCTTATTGAACTAACTAGTAGCAATCGTAGTGCTTGTGGTAATATAATGAAGTGAGAATTGTTGATAGGGTGAATTGTGCTTTCTTGAAAAGTTTTTTTTTTTTATCAAACTGCTCCTTTGAAAGGTTTTCAGGTAGATGCTTCGCAAATTTCCACTAGATGACTGCTCAATACGCAGAAATATCGTATTGCATGGAAAATGTTGCGTTTTCCTTTAAAAATGGTAAAGAGTTTGACACTAGTGATAAGACACTTTCTAAGGTGCAATTTTTGCTTCAAACATTCTTTAGAGTCGCGATGGCTCAGGGATAGAGCGTTCACCTTCCATTGAGGTGAACTGGGGTTCGATCCCGGCGATGGCTGGTTGATACGAATCCCGCATCCGGCTTGCACCGACCACAGTGTTCACGGGAAATATCCTCAGTGGTAGACGGATCATGAGTTAGAGTCCCCTTGCCGTCAGGCTAACCGTGGGAGGCTTTCGTGGTCTTCCTCTCCATGTAACGCAAATGTGGGTTAGTTCTATCAAAAAGTCCTCCACGAAGGCAAATCTCCCAATACTTGATCCGGGAGTTCCCTTGTCTTCTGGATTAAATTCAAAATTACAAAGCTACGTAGTTGAGCATTAGTAGTCGGAAACTCAAAAATTGTGTCGGTTGTTTAACTACGGATATAAAAAGAAAAAAAAACTGCACTTTAGTCTTGTTTCCAGACAGGCAGTTTGCAAGTCTCCACCAGATAGCAGAACAATACACAAAAACACCCTATGATTCATATTAAAAACGTTGCTTTTCCTTTCAAAAATGCACCTATTATATTTTTTCACACCTTCTATCAATTTAATTCTTTCTTATAAACAAAAACATTTAAAAACTAAAACATATATTTAAATGTGATATTTTTTTACCAATACAAACCAAATAAAAGTTTCTATCTTGATATGATTCCTTCGGTTGGAAAAAAGAACAAATTTATTTAGGAAGACTACATATATTTTTTCTTGTTACTTTGTTTCCCTATAGTTATCTTAAGAGAAAGCGGCGAACTTCTCTGTTAACTGTGACCGGGAGAATCTGTTTACTGTCAAGAGAAGGCCATGTGTTTTGTCCACTATCGCAATATTAACTTTATTCATATCGATCTCTTTCCTCTTTCTTACCCTCTCACACACACACACTTCATTTAGCGGACAATTGTTTTTCCACTACAAGTATTTAAATATAACATTACACCGAATAGAACGAATCAATTGACATTGGTGGTTTATTTAACAGAACGTTGAATTGAAGTATCTCTACATTTCTCTTAAATGAAATATTTAATCGGAAACCTTAAATATTATTCGAAATATTTTATGTATATGAAGAAGCGATTTTTTTACATTTCAGCGAATTTTTCAGACGTTATCTTTTCGATTTTCGTCATTTTTGAAAAAGAAAAGTCGAAATTGAAAGCTGGGTTTTTTGAATCAGTTGACACTTTAGAACAGTGGTTATCAACTGACAGCCCGCGGGCCACATCCGGCCCGCGAAGCCTTTTTTGCGGCCTGCGAACTAAAATACGAGGGTTGTAAATTAAATAGTGGCAACTTAACCTTTAAACTCACAGAAGGACTGGCATGCGCAAATTAGATATGGGAGTTATGAGGTGGGGCTGTTGTCGATGTGTAGAGTGCAAAAAAAAAGTCGATTAGCTTAGAAGGGTAGTTGTCGTGTGGCGTTAAAGTGAGGAGTTTCGTTTCCATCGCTCTAAAGCATGTTTTCAAAAGGTGATCAGCGGTCGTGGCTTACAATCAAGGTTGCCCGTGGCAAAAATGCAACAGAATGCTATCGAGGATTAGTGGAAGCCTTTGGAGCAAATGCTTTACCATATAGGACAGTAGCACGATGGATTCAAGCATCTCGTCTTTTTTCGTCATTAAGCCTTTTCACAACATGCTTTAGAGCGATGGAAACGAAACTCCTCACTTTAACGCCACGCAACAACTACCCTTCTAAGCAAATCGACTGTTTTTTGCACTCTACACATCGACAGCAGCCCCACCTCACCGCACCCATACCCTATTTACGCATGCACGCCCTTTTGTGAGTTTCAAGGTTAAGTTGCCACTACTTAATTTACAACCGTCGTATATCAGTTGTCATTTTTTTGCGGGCAGTTTTCGTCAAAAATCTATATGGGTCAAAAATACTTTTCTTTCGTTGAAAAAAACTAATTTCTTCGTTTCTGTGAAATTTAAAATACCAACGGTGCAAAAAAATTTATTTCTCAGGTGAAAATATACTTCTTATTTTAATTTGTAATTCAATACTTTTTTTAAATAACCGTCGTTGAACAGCCTACTCAATTTTATGGTTTCACGACTACTAATGTTCAACTCCGTAGCCATGTAATTTTGAACCCAATCCAGAAGAAAAGGGAACTCCTAGATCAGGTATTGGAAGAAATTTGCCTTCCTGGAAGAAATTTTGATGGAACTAACTCGCGTCTGCGTTACATGGAGAGGAAGACCACGAGAACCTCCCACGGTTAGCCTGACTGCAAGGGGACTCTAATCCATGATCCGTCTACCACTGAGGATATTTCACGTCAGCACTGCAGTCGGTGCAAGCCGGATGCGAAATTCTTTTCAATCAGCCATTGCCAGGATCGAACCCTGGTTCACCTCTTTGGAAGGCGAACGCTCTATCCTCTGAGTCATCGCGGCTCCATACTTTTGTTTTGTACAGCTTGATAAAAGTCTGACAGTAATATTTAATATTTCTTCGAACATAAGAGTCCTATATAAAATTTTCATAAAGTTGCGGCCCGCCATTTGACTGTTGTTTTTAATTGTGGCCCCCGGCCTCATGTAAGATGGAAACCCCTGCTTTACGAGGAATAGATTAATCTATTCCTTTTTTTGTTTCTTTTCTTACCTTACCTACATACTTCTTTCAGAGGACGGTTATTTTCCACAAATATTTAAATCTAACCCTAACTATAACCGAATGGAAAATCGAACGAATCAGTTTACACAAATTGTTCTTTTAATATACAGTGGAATCCCCTTGTAGCGAAATTTTCCCCGGAAACGATATTTTTAGTCTGAACGTTAAACAACATTCAAAATATTTCCCATATAACGAAGTTGGAGTCTTCCTGTAACAAATTTTTCATAGGATTTTTATTTTTCGATTTTCATTATTTTTGAAGAAATTTGCAGTTGAAAATCGGGATATTACTTGGAACATCAAAAGGGAATGAAAAGATTAATTTCTTTGTTTCTCTACTGCCCTCCCTTATAAACTGCTTTTAACGGGAAATAGGGCCTGGTCGGTAGGGCGCTGGACCCATTCTCTGAGTCAGATCAAAATTACAATCTGTGGATTTATGAATGGGTTCGCCCTATAAACGGGTGTGACGTTTGGTGTGGCAGAAGTCGAATCGCCACTGAAAAAACAAGAACAATCGCACCCCCTCTGCCTAAACAGGCATACGTCAGCAACCACAACGGGCAATTGCTCTCCATAAAAACTCAAATGTAACCCTAAACATGTAAATGTAACCCTGGAGCTAACTCGCATTTGCGTGACATGGAAAGGAAAACCACAAAAACCTTCCATGATTAGCCTGACGGCAAGAGGACTCTACGCTTTGATCCATCTTCCACTGAGAATACTTTACATCAGCACTGTGGTCAGTACATGCAAGATGCGGAATGCGTATAGTCCAGTCATAGCTGGGATTCGAACCCGGCTCACCTCATTGGAAGGCGAACGCTCTATCCCCTTAGCCATCGCTGCTCAAATACTTGGTGGTTGATTTGCATTACATTAATTGTTATTAATAATAATTATTTGCTATTATACTTTATAGTAGGCGAATATCTACAGCAGCAATTCGTCGCACATTTGTCACTTTCATCGCACTTATGGTAGAGCCCGAATGGAAAATGAATCCTCTATGAGGGAATGGTCTCGCTATTGCATTCGTCCTTTCGCGATTATCTAAAAAACCATTGACCGCAGACATTACATGGACATTATTACTTCCCAAGACAAGACCTTCCCAACGCTGACACTTTTTATAAAAATCTAGACCTGGCATTTAAGTATGAAAGAATGTTCGGCTTCTGTACTAACTTCACTTTGCTAATCGCTTTCCACTGAGGAATAATGTTTTTAAAATAAATAACTAGACCTTAAATACTTTCGTATTCTGCAATCAATCAATTCTGCAATCGATTTCTCTTTTCGAGCTGCATTTTTATTTTAAAATTACATTTTTATTTTAAGACGACATTTTATGTAAACATTAGGTTTATGTACTCATTTATGTAAACAATCTTTTCATTGGTATTTTGTTTTGTATTTTCTAAGATAATCAGCAAATAGCCGCACAAATCATAGGTGGGAAAGCAGTTTCTATCGGCATTTAAAAGTTAATGAATTTGGGTGAAACAATATTTTAAACGGCATTATAAATGGTCATCTCCGCCTTTCCTTTAATTGCAGCAGAGATTGTACATTTATGTATACATTAGGTTTATGTTCTCATTCATGTAAACAATCCTTTCATTGGTATTTTGTTTTGTATTTTCTGAGCTAATCAGTAAATAGCCGCACAAATCATAAGTGGGAAAGCAGTTTCTATCGGCATTTAAAAGTTAATGAATTTGGTTAGAACACAATTTTAAACGGCATTATAAATGGTTAACTCATCTCTGCCTTTCCTTTAATTGCAGCAGAGATAGTACATTTATATGAACATTAGGTCTATGTACTCATTTATGTAAACAATCCTTTCATTGGTATTTTGTTTTGTATTTTCTAAGGTAATCAGCAAAGAACTGCGCAAGTCATACGTGGGAGAACAGTTTCTATCGGCTTTTAAAAGTTAATGAAAATTTGGTTGGAACTATATTTTAAGAGCATTATAAATTGTTAACTCATCTCTGTTGTTCCTTTTATTGCAGCAGAGATTGTACAATTTTTTTCTCTGTCACTCTTATACTCGAGTTTGAAATCAGAAAAACTTCATGACTGCATTATTCATACAATCAAAGCTTCGACGAAAAAAAAAAAATAAAGATTCGATTTCAGCAAATGTTCTCGGTGGTGTCCTCCGTAATTCGAAGAATTCATCTACCTTATTACATTCATAAAAAAAAAAGAAATCACTTTAGGTTATTCGGGTCAGAGAGACGGAATCTGCAAGATGTCGTCAAAGAAGATAGTTGAAAGAAAGAAGAAGAAAAAAAAAGAAGAGGACGGGGTGAAAAGGGGTGGATAAATGTCTGAGCCCATCCCATCCATTCTCTGAAAAGTTTTCCATCGTTTGCAAACTCGTGACCGAGATTGCAAAAGTTGTGAAACAGATATCGCCTGCGGTTGTCTTTCTTTTGAAGGGAAGCCCAAAAGATTTTTTTTTCTTCCTTCTCCTCCCCATCTACTTATCGAAATCCCGCCGAATGCCCATTCAGAATCGAAGGATGCTTTCCAATTCTTCTATCGTTTGAATAATTGAGGAATAGTTAGCAAACGATATCACTTGTGAGGTAGAGGGCAAAAAGTTTGCCTCTTATCCTATATACTTTTGTTGGGAGATCACTCTCCTACTTAAACTTGATCCCATCGTAGTGGAAGAAATACTTTCAACAAAACAAATAATCTAAAGGTTATGAATTTTAAAACAAACAAGAATAAAAGCGGTGCAATAAAATAAATATATTTTCCAACATATGGATCTTACTACTGAAATTAAAGTTGCGTACTAAATTAGTGTTTTAAATTAAATATTCGTCTCACTAAAATTATTGCATTGAATTCAATTGTTTTGACGCTATTCGAATCATTGATTCGAATTTTTATTATATCCCCCAAAGACCTGAATTTTAAATAATGTTAGAAAACGTAATTTTTATTTAAAATATGTATTTGTTTGAAGAATATAAACTCAGAAATGCGATAAAATATTTTCGTTAAAAAATAAATTTATTTTTGATTTTTGCATAAAAGGATAAGTTTTAAAATTGTTACCCTTTTTTGCGCATTGAAGTACTTTAAACAGTGTACAATTGAGGAATGGTTAGTTGCTCAAAATTGATAGTCGTGCGATAGAGGCTAAAAAATTCGTTCTTATCCTCTTATGTTTTTGTAAGGAGATCCCCCTAATACTTAAACTTAGTCACGTCATACAGAAAGAAATTATGTTTGCGACGTTTCTGGCTTATTTGGGTGCAAACATGTCATTTGTAGTTTGCTAAATAATATTTCGAATGTTTTGATCAATTTTAAATTTTTTTTTAAAATATCGCTAACATTTTTAACAGCATATTCAGCTACTATAACAATCAACACATAATAAAATCAATTCATATCAGTCTATCAACATATTCATTCAACAAACATATAATAATAAATCAACCCATAATAATAAGCTGTAATTTTAGCGTATTCGATCGCAATAAGGATTTTTATGAATTTTTAAAAGAAATTAGGTTTAACGAAAGAAATCGCTTGCGTACGTATCGTTCGGACCTTGGAAAATCTTTTTTTTTCTTCCTGAACATGCAAAGATTTTATAGTTCTTGTACCTGGGCAACTCTGACTCCGAATAAAAGAAGAGAAAAAAATTCTCCTGCAGAAATAATTGAAAAACATATTTGCTTTGATATATCTTATAATTCCGTTAATAAAAATTGCAAACACTCCATAAAAAAAACCAAAATACTTTTGACATAGTTCGAAGGACATAAACACCTTCCTCAGCCATAAATTAAATTCGCATCATTTTCATTCCTGAAATTTCAGCACACATGATGTCCGTCCTCTTAACTTGTTTATTTATATCAATAGTAATTTTAAGCAACTTCCGCAATTTTGAACCTCTATTATTACATCGCATATTCCAATTAGACCATCGCAGTTTTCTTGTTCGCCATCTCATTTTGTATTGACTAGCAAAATTACCTAATTTTTTTTATCTCCGTATGTATACTAGGTTTATGTATACTATTACCTTTATGTATACCACATCCACGTTTGATTTTACCTTGATGAAAAACATACCTGCTTGCTCCATGGGTTTCAATTTGATTATTAAGACGGTTAATTTGACGAAGTATTTTTATAATTAAACTTGATTTACTCAAAAGCTTACTCTGCAAAACGTTTTTGTGTAACTTATAAAAAATTCTTCCAACAAATAAAAAAGTTTTATAAGAAGTTGATTGAAATAAATATAAAGATAAATTATCTCGCTGCAAGAACAACAAAGATCAGTATTAATCTAAAAACAATGTAATCAGCTTTAAAGTTAAGTATATAAGTGGAAACAATCAAATGTAAACTTTAAAAAGAACAGAAAATACCTTTTATCAACTTATTTATGTCATAAACACGAAAGTATTTACAGCAATATTTAAGAGTTTTAAATACTTGATCCATGCTCTTTGATGGCTCACGTAACCACAAGCTTGGCTGATTGGTCATCTCTTTTGGTCAAGTACAACTGCCTGAGCACCCGTCAGACCATCCCATAACACTTCTACATATTCTGTCGAACAATATCTAATAAGGTTAACAATATCTGATTAGTTTCTTAAGAGTGTGCCCTAACCTTTGATTCTTATTATTGTTATTTAGTTTTAATGCAGTTACTGATTTGTTTTATCGATTGATTTTGATTACATTTATTAAATCATACAAAATTTTAAATTTTGTTTTGCTACGTAGCCGTAGCTTTGTTTCGCTATCGTCATAAATAAAACAAAGTTTTCAATGTTTCAGAATTTGGATATTGATTTTTATTGCATGAAGCAGATATAAAAAATGCACATTTTCCCAACATATGCATCGAAACATCATTCCTTTACACTTTATTCCTTTTTGTTCTTAATTCTCGTTTCATTTTTCAAACATTCCTTAGAAAGATTTTTTTAATATACGATAACGACGCATGCTTCCAACGAAATTGTCAAACATCGTAACAGATAAATTCGAAAATGTGGCTTTGAAGTATTTGCTAAACCTTCAAAATAATTACGTCATGGCTAAGCTAGATCAGTAACTATTATGCATCAGGGGGGTGTCATTATATCCTAGAATAATCTGTTGTTGCAGTTAATTTACGTCGCACTAGAGCTGCACAATGGGCTATTGGCAACGGTCTGGGAAACAACCCTGAGGATGATCCGATGACATCACTATTTTGATCTTCTGCAGAGGGGAGGGCACCACCGCTTCGGTCGCCCGATGACCTGCACGCAAAGTCGAGCACTTTACGGTAGAACAGTTTAATGAGGAGCAATACCGCACGAACTCGGTTCCCACGCAGACTGATCCAAGTGGTCACTTACCCGCACACTGACCGCAGTCAGTGATGCTTGACTTCGGTGATCTCCTGGGAACCGTGTCTTAACGATCAGTCCACTGCCTAGAATGATCATTTTATCCTACAATAATCATTATATCCTAAAGTGATCATAATATCCTATAATGATCATTATATCCTGGATTACCATAAAAGCAATGAATCTTTCTTACGTAGCGCCCTCTATGTAAACAATTATTGAATTGCCTGCTACACTTAGCCAATACTTATAATTATGTCTTGCCTTATCCAATCTATGGAATGAGGAATAAACATTTTTTAATTGTGTAAGCTATGTCAGCTAATACCATTTATCATTTAGTACATCGTTTAGACTGAAATGACAAATTGCTGTTTCAGCAAGACATTTGTACTAACAGTAAAAATACTGAACTACACAATATACCTATTACCTAAAATACCAATAAATGTTCTATTTTCTTTGTTACTAAAGCAACTACAACACGTTTCTACTTTGAAATTCAACACGTTATGCGAACGATTCGTTTGTTTTCCGAAGAAACTAGCGCCCTCTAGAACCACCACAGTTGAGATGTTCCATCAAATTAAATCTAGATAATGGGACACGAATTGTTAACGCTATTTTATATTTTACTTATATTTACTTTTAGCCGACCCAAATTTGGGTTTACGGCTACTAATGCTCAACGCCGTAGCCTTGTAATTTTGAACCCAATCCAGAAGACAAGGGAACTCCTGGATCAAGTATTGGGAGAAATTTGCCTTAATGGAGAACTTTTTGATGGAACTAACCCGCATTTGCGTTACATAGAGAAGGAAATGACGAAAACCTCCCACGGTCATCGCGACGGCAAGGGGACTCTAACCCATAATCCGTCTACCACTGAGGATATTTTACGTCAGCACTGTGGTAGGTTCAAACCTGGGGCCGAATTCGTATTGACCATCCATCGCTGGGATTCGGACCCGGTTCACCTCATTGGAAGGCGAATGCTCTATTCCCTGAGCCACCACGGCTCAATCATGATCAAACAGTCATTATTTTACTTCTCTCAAAAATATGCTAGAAATGAAATTGTTTTGCTACGAATTTTTACAAGGCTCCCTACGAAAGTTTTTTCATACAGTAAGTACTCGTTTGCATGTATCTAGGAGCCAATTAATCACCTTCTGTAAAGATCTATAGCATGAAAAGCTGGACTTGATTGTTACAATTTGTTTACGGGGCTGCCTATTTTCCTGATTTAATCTAACAGTAATCGAGTTATTGGGAAAAGAACCGTGATGGCTTAGTACAATTATAACACAGTTCAATAAGTCATAGAAGTCTTGGATTTTTTTACTGTTTACGAAAGCAAGTCAGGAATGAAATAGCTTTAGTACCATTTTTTCTCATTTTCAGGCAAGGCTCCCAACGAAAACTTTTTCTTTTTTCTCGTGGCATTAGGCTAACATATATGTAGACAAGCTACACTTTGAAATTTTGATATTATATTCTGCAGAGTTAAAATTAATTAATCAAATAAATTTATATTTTTATTATATTATAAAAATTCTTATTTTCTTATATTATAAATTTACATTATAAAATTTTTTTTATTAAAAACTCCACGAAATGAACAATTATGATTTAACTATAAAATCAAAAGGCAAAATATGGGAAAATATTCAAAACAATTGGAAATTTCTCTGTTACCAACCCCGTAAAGAAGCAGTAACCCATTTTAGGCTTAAAACAGGCCACGATTGCTTATCAGAACATTTATATAATATAAAAATTATTCCCAGCAAAACATGCCCAATTAATATTAAACTCTGATCACCTCTTGTTGTGTAAGGGACTAGATAGGAACTCCCACAAAAGTGGGAACATATTTTTCTTTTCAGTGTTAAATAGGTTAGATTCAATGTATATAACAGCTGTTATCAAAAGGTGTACCACGGAACCCTGGAGCTCCGTGAGAAGTTAACGGGGGTTAAGAAGGTTCATATTCAAACAATAATCCATTAAATATATAATATCTTGGCAATATACTAAAGAATGAAGTCAGTTAGTTAAACTTGTAGATCAGAAGCACTATCTAACACAACAGCAAATGTAAGAAGCGGTGGATTTTTTTAATTCTTTAATTCGTTTCATTAAATGTTTTAAAACATAATAGTCACAATTGCTAGTAAATTTTGTTTTTAAAATTGGGGTTCCGCTAAAAGAAGGTCGAACAATTAAGTATTCGAAAAAAATTGGTAACCACTGTTCTATAACATCATTCCTTTCATTACACAAACGAAACAAATACGTGAAAGCGTAAGAGATATATGAAGAGAGAATTCAAAATAAAAGTATTTTCTGAATTACAATGCAACAGAGGCCACATCCGTTTCAAACAAACACTTCAGTTATTGTTTCCCTTTACCGTTTCAAAAGTCGTCTGCTCAGTTATATCGTGCACCACTTTAACTCGTCTTCAGACGACTTCCCTTTTTGGCAGGATCCCCACGCCATTCATTTTTATGATTTCGTCCACCACACCACCTCTCGCAAACTCCTCGCATGTAGTTGTCTAAAAAAAAGAGAAAGAAAAAGCGATTGCTTCTGAATATATTCGTTGGAACGAAAGTGCCGACTAAATCAAAGTTGATGTTGCTGCCTCGATGACGATAGAGAGAATACCTTCTCTTCACTTCTCTTCACCTATATTACAATAGAAAATTTTTCGGTAGAGAAAAATCGCTTTTAAAAGTTCTCCGAAAATGGTATTTCTCCCTTCTTTTTTTTTAGTTTGCGCGCGCGTGGCACTGTGTAATTTCATATTCGTTTGGCGATCCTCTCACTCGCGAAATTGTCAAACGATAATTCGGAAGTGATAGCTGCCATATCAAAAAAAAAATGTGAAATAGTTTTTATCGCTTGCTTTTTAAAACTTTTCCACGAGTATGAGATTTTTGAGAGAAATGAAATGGTTTTAAAGAATTCGAATAGCAATTTACGTTTGGAAGCGATATTTCAGGAAGAGCATAACTTTATAACTTCGATTAATCGATGAGAAATCATTGTCTTCAAATGATTTTACCCAATCTCTTTTGATCCCAAAATATTATAGGAAAAGTTTCAATGCTGTCATCTGCTTTTATTCGTTCTGGAAAATTAGGTCAATAATTTAAGTCTTTTTTTTGTCCACGTTTATAGTTCAGACATATTTTTTTTAACAGTTATAATGATACCAAAATTGAATGCATTGTCCTTTATTATTTTCTTTACTTGTTTAAATTGGTACTAAATTGAAGCGTTTTCGCGTTTATATTCAGAATATATTTTCAGGAAAATAATTATTGACACCCAATATGAGTACATTCTTTTGTGATTTATTTTGTGCAGGAAAAGAATGCGTTGGCCTGAAAAGATAAAACTTGGTACTTAACATAAAGTAATAATCAAATATAATTCAAACTAGCCCATTTTTCGTTATTAAAACTAGCCCATTTTTCGTCCTATTTTTAATACGTCTTTCGCGGTTAATACGAACTCTTTTAAATGTTTTAACTTCTTATTTCTCTCATTCTCAAATTTGTTTTTAAATTAAATATGAGACATATTTATATGCTTGACATGCATACAACGTTTATTCATTTATACTATTGCACGTGCAAACAAGTTATTTCTAATACTTATTACGATTAAATGTTTTTCGAAAAATTTTCAACATCAATGTTTCATTTCTCTAAAGTTATAGTAGAATTTATCATTCAGAAGTAAATAAAAATCTGACATTCTTAAAAAGAAAAATTATTCCTTAAATTTATAGCTACAACCGCAATATTCTTAAAATGACATAAATAAAAATGCCTGCTACTTTTTTGACCGAAACTCTGATATTATGTAGAGATATTATATAGATAAATGTAGGGTTTAAATATGGGCTTGGTCTTACCAAACTAGTAGGGTAAGATCAATTGATTTGACTTCCTTAAAAAAAACATTTATTGAAAAAGTAGTGCATTTACGACTTTTTCAAGTATGAGAGATGCCAACTGCTCCACTGTCTGCAAAAGTTTTAATAAATTTTAACAAATTCAAAAGTAAAACTTGAGAATGAGGGATATTTTTATCAACTCTCTTAAAGTCACTCCGCGAAATAACAACACTAAAGGAGCATTTTTGTATCAGGCTTTGTATTTCTGATATGTTGTGGTGATAAAATAATTTAAAATCAAATTTACTAAACTTCGCTTACCTCTAGATAATTTTTTTAAAAAGTGGAGCAAGTTGGCATCGCTGTATATTGTCCACCACTAAACAATGAATATTTTGATCAAATCTGGCAGTCCCTTGTCAAAGATTTTAGCTCCTACAGGCCTTCGAATCTTAGTTACCAGGTTACCAGTTTTTCCTCCAATCTTTCAAACTATGTTGTTTTAAAGTAAATCTTATTGAAATCAAGTCGACATTCGATGACAAAAATTATAAAGAAATATATATTTTTTTTAAAAAATATTAAAAATGAAGTTAAAAAAACTAAGGGTTTTTGAAAATGACTTCTTTTTTTCTTAAAAAATCTTAATTGCAATTTAGTTTACAATCTGAGAATAATGCAATAAACAAGTCAAATGCATTAGCATATCCGAAAATATGAATAATAGTTTCAATTTCAAAACATTTATAAGTCACAATTTTTCTTTTTACTTTTCCAAAAACAACAAGCCACTACAAAATTGAATTCAATTGCTTATTGTTAATAGCATTATATGAAAGCATCATTGCCCCCAAACCTTATCTAAAATGGCAAACCAGATCCCGATTGCCGTAACAATTAAAATTGACTAGCGTGAATTTTTGGTTCATATATTTCAAATGTNTAAAAAATTAAAAATTAAGTTAGGAAAACTAAACGTTTTTGAAAATGACTTCTTTTTTTCTTAAAAAATCTTAATTGCAATTTAGTTTACACTATGATAATAATGCAATAAACAAGTAAAATACATTAGCATATCCAAAAATATGAATAATAGTTTCAATTTTCTTTTATGATGCATTGCAAAACATTTATAAGCCACAATTTTTCTTTTTACTTTTCCAAAAAATAAGAAGACACTACAAAATTGAGTTCAATTGTTTATTGTTAATAGCAATATATGAAAGCATCATTGTCCCCAAACCTTATCTAAAATGGCAAACCAGATCCCGATCGCCGTAACAATTAAAACTGACTAGCGTGAATTTTTGGTTCATATATTTTTAATGTACTAAGTTATTTATATATATATATTTTCAAATTAAAACAAATCAGAAATTTCGAAACATCACAATAGTGTCAAAATAAAGACATTTTCAATTAATTAAAATAAGAAAATCAAATTTTTCTCGCGTTTCCTGGTACTACTTACCTTAATTTTAAATGTTCCTCATACCAAACTTGTTTAAAAATTCGAAAAGTTTTCTTTTAATGACTTAACATATTGAAACAGAGTATAATTTTTCAAATTTCCCTTACACTTTCTTTTAAAATATTTTTAGTCTTTTATTTAATTTAAATTAGACAAATTTTGTTTTGACTCATTTTTGACTNTGAGGTGGCTCAACATATAGCGCTTTTAAAACCGGAAACTGAAATAACCAGAGAGAGCATTATCAGCTGTGGCAATCTCATACTGTTAAGCTAGGCAGATGTGAGTAGTCTTTGTCGATGGATCTCTATTTCAGTATTTTGTCGAGAGCGCTTTTTTTCACAAATTTATATATTACGAATTTATTTGACAATTTTTGATTTATATCACGAATTTATTTGTTTCATTGTTGTTATTAGTTATTCATTGAAACGTGCTGTTACGCTTTAAGATTTTATACTATAGCACATTTCTAATAGGTTTAATGAATTACATGTCATTTATTTGATTTCAAATTTATTTTAATGACTTAGTATTTACTAAAATGATGTAATTTCTTTTTTTAAAAAAAAAAGTTGTTATATGGATTTGAATGATTGTTTTGAATTCTTAGAATTTTGTGCATTTGCAATGTACCTAAGTTTGTAGCTAGCGAAGCGAGCTTGGTTTGCGAAGCAAGCCATATAAGATTGCGTAGCAATTTTCAGGGGTTGGCGAGCATCAGCGAGCAGGGGGCGCAGCTCATTAGTTTTTCAAATTTTCCTTACACTTTTTTTAAAAATATTTTTAGCCCTTTATTTAATTAAATTAGACAAATTAACTTCTCTGCACATTTTGTAATTTACTTGAAGTAAAATTATCAGACTCCGCCAACACTGAATCGTTTTCTACTTTGCATTATCGTTTTCCTCACTTCAAAAGCGAACAAACGTAGAATTACTCTCCAGAAAAATATTCTTTTTTTTCTTCGCATCCTTCCATAAAATTACGTTGTTTTTCAGAAGGACGGTTTCCGCTTTATGAGCAGATTACATCCTTTATCTTTCAACGAGTTTCTAGTAACTTCCACAGGGAAGAATAACTTTTTCGAATAAAAAGATCGTCTGGAGTGCCGTATTTCACAATATAACGTCTGCTACGAATTGGCAACATTTATCTCTATCTTATTTTTTTTGCAAGCGACATTGCGCTTCTTAAGTGACGCGAAAGTTTCTCAGTTAAACTACATTTCACGAACGCGCATTTATAAAATTTTTCGAATATAGTCTGAGGGTAAGAAAGAGGTTGAATATATTTCTGATCGTTATAGAAGCACTTTTAGAACAATCTTCCATAAATTACTTTTTATTCATAGCAGAATAACTTTTCTTCCCTAGCTACTTTTCGGTTTCAAATAAGAATTTTCTACTCACACAAAACAAGATAGGGTCATTTTGTAACATCGGTTTTGAACAGTTACGAATAAATAACAAATTACATTATACACCAGATTATTCTACACTTAAATGCTCAACACGCCATTCTAGTATCGACATTATATACTTCTGAAAAGGATGCTACAGCTTAATAATTTCTTGATTATTTGAATTATCATTATAAATATCATCATTATTACCATTGAAATCTAAGTTAAATTTTCTTCTTTCAGCAATCATTTTCATTTTTAAATTTTACAATAAATTAATTTTAATAAACAAAATGCTTTTTACCCGAGGACACATTTTATCTGGATAAAGAGTTGGAAGATAATAAGCATCTAGCTACTACTTAATCTACGTAATTGACGCTAACTGCAGGAAAGAGTTCGTCACGTGATATCGCGTGATGCGGTCTGATAATCTGATCAGTCTGTATTTTACGATTTTTTAATGCTTACATAATCTCTCTTGTTGCTTACATTATTTGAATTTATATAATTTTTATTAGATTCTAATTAAATTCATAATGCCTAATTAAAATTCATAATGTTAAAATTCATAAAATCGTTCGCTAATACTTTCACCAAATCACAATTTGTATCACCAAATTCACGATTTTATCGTATTTAGTCAGGTGGCGAATGTTTAGAGCGTTCCTTGCATTATTAATATCATTATAAATATCATTACTGTCGTTCTCATCATCAATACTATTATTTTTCAATCAAATATACTACTATATATAGGTCTGATAACTTGTCAGAGCGTAATACTATCCCTATAGCTCTGTGAACCTCTATTCGCTTTGCAAGACCTACTTTGCATAAAAAAATTTAGGTTTATAAAATGTATTAGAAAAAGTAAATGTCACGCGGGGGCTATACATCCTGATTACTTTCACTGATGTTTTGCAAACGTGAAAAGTTTGGGGAACGTTGTCGTTGACTATCAAATACAATAATCAATAAATTTACTGTTTTGAATTTCTATCGTAATTTTCACAGATATTAAGCCATTTTTTTTTTGCACACAATTTTAAAATGAAAAATAAAGCCTTGCTGATAAACGAAATGCTAACCCATTAACCCTGTAAAACTGTTTCTTCTTCCCTCAAACAGTCATGTGGCAAAATTGCAATCAGGTATAGTTCGTTCACCAGGAGTTGGCACTTGGCTCCGCCTTCATCACGTGGTTTCCGGATGATACTATTTCGCTATTTTGGGGAGAAGGATGTGAACAATCGTGAACAAGGTTGCTATTTGGATATCGTATGACTAAAATATTTATTTTTCAATCTTAATGTGCATTTTTATAATATTAAATATTTCATAAATTTGATATTTCTTTCTTTTGAGTGAATAGTTTGTCCTGTTTTAGACATTTTGCAGCAATATATTTAATTAGATAGAGTAACGAAAGGTATAATAGCAGATGATAAAGCGAAGTAAGTGACTGAAAAAGAATTCACTGTTTGCGTTTGGCTCGCTTTAACGGTTGTCTCAATTTCAAGAGTGGAGACGTTCTTACTCTTACTCCCTTCACTGAAATGAACTCTTCGTCAGAGGAGGTGGAGCCAAGTGCCAACTCCTGGCAAACGAACTATATTTTCATCTGCAGCGAAATTATACTCGACAGTTTTAAATTTCCACTCCCAAAATTCAGATAAATTAAAACATCTGTTTTTTTTTTTACTAGAACATAATTTTAAAATCAAGATAAAACATTAGACTGTCTGACAAAATATTAACCCATTTACCCCAACAACACTGTTGGTTACTGTCACGAATCAGTTTGTTCTGTCTTTATTAACATGTTGCGTGATCTAAGAAAAACAACTTTTTTTTTTCAGTTGGATCGGTCGGTGCAGGGAAATGTCTACCTGAAAGACACTGACCTCAACACGGAGGGTCTCTACAGGTGTGAGGCTTCTGCGGAATCACCCACTTTTCAGACGGTAGAAGGAGAAAAGATGGTTAAAGTTTATGGTAAAAATTCCATTAGTCTTATTTTAATACTCATATTTATATAGCCACCAACAGAAAGAAAAATACAGAAAAGTTTTACGAATTGCATTATGCAAACGATGCATAACACACCCCTTGACAAATCATTAAATTTCTTGATATCGAAAGGATCTTTGATTGCACTGTAAACAACAACTCGTAACGGAATATTGACAGAGATGCCAACAGCTCCGGACACGCCAAAATAATGAGAGAAAAAAAACGGTGCGTAACTACAATTCAAATTTAGCAAATATTTGACTATATTTGCTTGCTTTTTAAAAGGTATAGCATGACATAACTACTTAAAAGTGGTAAATTATATAAGCCAACGAATTATTTAGAGATTGTGGTGGATAAAAATCTACTAAATTGAATTTATTAAACCAAGAATCACAGTTGATAAACTACCACTTAAAAATATACATTTGCTGTAAGGTGCAAGTTGGCATCTCCGTGTTGAAGACGTCAGAGTTAGGTCAATTATTATTTTGACATAAGAAACAAATGACGTCTCTCAGACATCTTCGTATGTCAAGGGGCTAACATAAGCTTTTAGCTGCAAGTTCTAAAAATATAGCGTATTTTACAACAAAAAATTAAATCCCAATAGAAGAACATGAATAGACTCTATTCAATACGGAAATTGAAATGGGAACAAACAGGTCTTATCTGAAAAGTTATAATTAATCCAGCATTAAAATTAAAAAAAAATTCTTGAGAAAAAGAATTTCGACAACACCGAAATTAGTATGAGTACAGATTATATTCGGACGTACCTAATAACACGGATAATAAGCCTAATCTATGCTCGCCATAAATACTAAGTCCCTCAGTGGACTGATCGTTAAGACACGGTCCCCAGCAGATCACCGAAATCAAGCATCACTAGCTGAGGTCAGAGCGCGGGTTGGTGACCACTTGGATCAGTCTGCATAGGGACCGAGGGTGTGCGGTATTGGTCCTCGATAAACTGTTCTACCGTAAAGTGCTAGACTTCGCGTGCAGGTCATCGGGCTACCAAAGCAGGAGGCATCCCCCTTGCGGAGAACCAAAATTGTGATAGCATGTCTTCGGATCATTCTAAGGGATGCTTCCCAGACCGTCGCCGATAACCCATTGTGCAGCTCTAGTGTAACGTATAATAAAGTATCTACCTACAGAATATATGAAATGCAATTTGATGAGCAAGTTTATGAGAAGTAGATAAAATAAAGACTTTTAATGGAAAGTGGCAATCTTAAAAAAACAATTGGATGGCACATTGAAAACATAACTTTAAATCAGAATATAGGAGCTGTTCAAAAACGCAAACGTGCAGAAGGTTTTGAGAAATGACGAAATCACAACGTTTTAAATCCTTTGCATCTTGCATAGAACTCGTAAACAGCTAAATACCACGAATGATTATTCATTTATTTACATGCATATCCAGGCATGTGTGTTCAATATGAATAACGGCTAATAAGCTTTTAAAAAATTGAAGAACATCCGACGCTTGTTGTTGTTGTAGCTCATTTACGTAGCACTAGACCTGCACAATGGGCTATTGGCGACGGTCTGGGAAACATCCCTGAGGATGATCCGAAGACATGCCATCACAATTTTGATCCTCTACAGAGGGGATGGCCCCCCCACTTCGGTAGCCCGACGACCTGCACGCGAAGTCGAGCACTTTACGGTAGAACAGTTTATCGAGGACCAATACCGCACACCCTCGGTCCCTACGCAGACTAATCCAAGTGATCACCCACCCGCACTCTGACCGCAGTTAGTGATGCTTGACTTCGGTGATCTGCTGGGAATCGTGCCTTAACGATCAGTCCACTGCGGAGCAAAAAAACAGTTTGACGTATACACCAAAGTAAACCATAAAAAAAGGAAACCAGGTAGCACATATTTAAAACAATTCATGAAAATAGCTTGTAAAACCAGAGGACGCTCTTCACTGAAAGAAACGAGAAAATACTTTTCTAGTTAACTACAAAAATTAACCACCATAGAATTCTTTTCAAATGGGAGATTGATGACAACCAATCGAAAGCATAAGCTCGATGCCAGTGAAAGATACGAACGTCAGTCATCCAAGTCAGTTCCAAGTACATAGAGTCCCACACGGTTCTAAATAGAACTTCGAAGTCAAGCGTCACAGGATGCGGTCAGTAAGCGGGGTTGGTAACCACTTTGATCAGCTTGCGTAGGGACCGAGGGTTCTACCGTAAAGTGCTCGACTTCACGGACAGGTCGTCCGGGTACCAAAGCAGGAGGCATCCCCTCTGCAGAGAACCAAAATTGTGATAGCATGCCTTCGGATCATTCGCCAATAACCCATCGTGCGACATATAATAACCCTAGTGCGACATATAATAAAGTATCCACCAAAAAACAATATGAAATGCAATTTGATGAGCAAGGCTAGGAGAACTGTTCAGCAAGGTTATGAGAAGTAGATAAAATAAAGACTTTTAATGGAAAGTAGCAATCTTAAAAAAACTATTGGAACAAATCTAAACAGACCAGTGAAAAGACTTGATGGCACATTGAAAGCATAACTTTAAATCAGAATATAGGAACTGTTCAAAAACGTAAACATGCAGAAGATTTTGAGAAATAACGAAATCACAACCTTTTAAATCCCGTGCAGTTCGCATCGAGCATAAACAGCTAAATACTATTATTTACTTTTATGCATTACCAGGCATGTGTGTTCAATATGAATAACGGCTAATGAGCTTTTGTAAAATTGAAGAACTTCTGACACAGAGAGAAGAAACTATACAAAGATACAACCAAAGTCATTGTGAGATTCGAACCCACTATATCCTGCTCTTCAAAACATTTAGCGGAAGACAATACCTCTCGGCCATGTAGACTCGACTATGAACAGAAAACTTTAAACCAAAAATTCTGCCTTTTAAAACCTAAACTAAACAAGTTAAATTCAGACTATCAATGGTAGTCAAGAGAACAAGAATCCAATTTGTAAGATTGAGAATCTAAACCTAATGGAGGAAATAGAGAATCTAACTCTATCCTGTTAAATTAATTAAAAGGAAAAAACCTCAAAGTTGCACACACAGCACAGCATGCACACACAGGACGAAGGTTTATGATCGTTCACCAAAAGTCCTTTACGTGGAGCCTTAATTGAGCCATCGTAATTGCGAAAAATTAGCTGAATTCTGCCCTAAGAAAGCTCAGGATTTACGAAATATAGATTTTTTGTGTTCACACGATAGAATAATAAAGAAGTTTACATGAAACTGATTGGATTTTACACTGTACTGATATTTTATTTAAAAAGGAGGCGTAAAATAAACTTTCTATGCGATTTAAGGGCCCCCTCTGATGTGGGGGCCCTGGGCAACTTCCCCGTATGCCCCTGCCTTAGTCAGACTCTGAGAGTGGTACGGATACCGGGTAATTACTACCATTATCTGCCCTCCTATCCAAATTATGTTCTTGTTTTACACGTCGTCGCTTTGAAACTAAACCGTAGTAACTCATAAAAATCGAAAAATGAGATATTTGGGTCATTTTGTGAAAAGAAAATCACCCTTTTAGAGAAACAACGTATTATCTTCATAGTCCCATAAAATTAATTTAGAGAGTAGATAAATCGTTATCGCATTGGCGCGATTCGCATTAGCGCGGAAAGTTAGAAATCACTCTCCTGAAAAACTTGCTTTTTTGAGTTACCACGGTTTAGTTTTAAAGCGACGACGTGTTGCGCCAGTAGGAATATCACTGAGGAAGAATTCCAAACCGCCACTACATTAGTATTTATCTAACACCAAGCTAATAATTAAATTAAATTTTTCAAGAATCCTTCAATCCTTTCTTATGTTATTTCATTTTGAAAACTTTTTTAAAAGTTAAATAAAAAAAACTTAAAATTCGTGCGTTTTTTCTTAACTTGTATAGGGGTATGTGTAAACTGAGATTTCTTTCACAGCATGCACATCTTCGTTCACCCATCAACTTTTTCACCTTTCTAACTTTTCAAAATACAGGCGAAAAAAAATATCAAATTTTACGAGAATCTTTCAATCGATTATTTTAAAAGAAATTTTAAAAGCCAAATTTTAAAAAAAATCTAAATTTCCCAATTCGAAGGAAGAAATATGCTAAAGAGAAATATGATGGACATTTTCGTTGACCCATCACCATTTCCACCCTTCCAAACTTTAAAAAAATCAAACTATCAAATTTCACAAGAATCAGTCAATCGATTTCTATTTTGATTTCATTCTTAAGAAATTTTAAAACTTTAAATAATGCTTCAAATTTGTAGAATTTTTTTTTAAATATATGTTTTAAGAAGCTTTTTTTTATATCGTGTAATTAAGGGCATCTTCGTTGACCCATCAACTTTTTCACCTTTCTGACTTTTCAAAATACACCCCCTCGAAAGAAGAAAATCAAACCGAAAAACAAAAATCGAACGATCCTATCCTCGTACATCCAGTGGCCTGGTAAGGGCTCATCCCCTATGAAGAAAGATGCATGCCAAGTTGGAGAACTGAATCCATCACCGAAAGAAAATGACACTGTATTCTGACAGTTGATGATAGTGGTCTGGGATAACCTTCTCTTGACTTTCTGGAAAAGGAACATCGAATGCTTCGGAGAGAATTTTTACAAAAATTGAAGGGTTTGAGCAGCAAGAAAAGAGGGTAATCGTCCTTCTGACCAGGCCGACTACAACTGCGCTACGGTCACTTATTTGAGAGAATCTACTTTCAGCTGTCTTCTCAGATCGTTGAAAAAAGAAGAATAGTTCTTCTACCTCTCTATTGTTTTATTCACTTTTCTAAAAGTAGATTCCGGAAGAATAATCTAGAATGCCAATTTTTTCCCGATCTGGTGTGGAACACTAGTGGAAGATGTTATAAATAAATTGCAACAAATTTAGCAGTGGATGAAAAAAAAATAGAGAGAATATATATTTTGGCTATCTCCTAAAGTATAAGCAAATTTTTAAGGTTTTAAGAGTAAATAAATTATTAACAGGAATCATCTGAATCAAACGATTTGTTAAAAGTCACGACTTACTATAACTTAAATCATTATTACGCTGTGTGAAATTTTTAAGAAAAATTATGTGAAATTTAAAAATACTAGGAGGCTTCGCCCCCTGCTCGCTGGTGCTCGCTAACCCCCGGAACTGCTTTCGCAGATCATTTCGGATTGCTTCGCAATCCGATGCTCGCTTTACTCGCTCATTGGCTACGTCCTTAACGTCTAGCTTTTGTATACTTTTTCGAACACTGAAGTTCCGAAAACTTTTCACTGTAGAAAATTCTAAACCTGTACATTTCAATATTAATTTGAAATTGCAAACAGTTCACATATTTTTCTTAATCACACTATTCTAAATTTCAGTTGTTGAGAAAAGTAACTGTTGTAAGTTTTGTTTTAAAGTCTTTCCCACCAGAGGGCTAAA